>NC_031787.1:7677403-7764295 GCF_001522545.3 Parus major
CAGGGAACACAGGGAACTCAGGGGATACAGGGAATTCAGGCTGAGCATTGCTGGAGAAATTACAGCTCCCAGAGCAGCTCCTTCTAAACCAGCAAAACTTCCTATGTGCTCCCTCCCATTTCCTAAATGCCTTTTAAACCTGAGCTACACCTCTGCTTTAGGCCCCATCTGCACACCGGGGTCACCCGTCCCACAGGACATCCAACACTCCGAGCTCCTCCACGTGCCACCAGCCTGGGACCTCCTCAGCAAACACAGACATGGATTGTCAGGATGAGCCCATCCAAAGTGTTCAAATAACCCAAACCCATCAAACCACCCTTGGAATTTGACCAAATGTTCCGCTGTCTCTTGTTCTCCTGAGTGTGACCTGGACATCAGCTCTTTCAAACCTCTGTTTCCTCCCCAGTTTTCCTGCTTGCCCTACTCACACATCCCTGAATGTGAATCCCAAGGAGGTGCACGAGGCTTAGGTATCACTTTTCCCTTCCCATCATCCCGTTTCACTGGGAAATCTGACTCTTCCATCTGTCCCTGCCCTCCCTGCCCCATCTGGTGACACGAGTGGGGTCTGACGCTGCAGCGCCCGCCCGGCTCCTTTAAGGCATCACTGAAAGAGATGGAAAAGCTCTGAAGAAATTCAGAGGGGAAAAAAAAAACCCAAGAGGAAAGGAAAAAAAAAAAAGGAAGAGAAAGAAAGAGTTGCTCTTCTTTGAGAGCTAGCTGGAGTGCAGAGCTATCTTCATAAATAGACAGGAAACAGAAAAGACTAATGTTGGGCAGATGACAGATCCCTGAATTCAGTTAACTGGCCTTCAAGATATGAACTGTTCTATTAAACATAGAGGCATTATGTTGGTCATCCACTTTAAGCCCAAGAGTGATTAAAATGCTGGCAGAAAATAAAAACTGGCTATTGAAGAGCTTGCCCCGAGGTCCTAATTTCAAATCAAATTTTACAGCGCCGCACAGGAACAATGGCAGCCCAGTACTCCAAGTCTTCTTTTTGTCACTTTGTACAAAGAAACCCCCTCAAACTCTCTCAAAGAACAATGGCCCCTCTAGATTCACAACTACGCCAAGAATGGGCTCAAACCATACAAAAACACATTTTAAAAATACATTTTACACTGCCCTTGACATTTGAGATAAATAGAAGCCAATGCATTGAAATTCCAAGTATTTTTTATATCCTTTCACCATGTGAATTTTTTATTTTCTCCAGTCTACTTGATCTTTGACATTCTGGCCTCTGCAAGAGAAGGACACAGCAGAGCAGTCAAAGAAATTAATTATGCAGATAATTGCATTTTATTAAAATGATTACTGTAGCAGGGCACGCCACAAACGACAGCGACACGGCCCCAGCCCCCTGAAGAAATCAAGAGGACACAAAACAGTTCATTTTTAATTGAAAAACTTCTCAGTTATTAACATTTAATTATCTGTTACCGATATATGGCACTAAGTTTAATTAGCATTTTTCTATACGTCAGGTTGGCTTCTCAGTAGACATCCTTTATTTTAAAGTTCCTCTGAGCTGCTGCAGATTCCCCCTTCCTACAGCCTGAGTTTATTTGAATTTGGCAGCTTGGAAACAGCCAGTTGTTTCCTAGTGAACAGCACACGAGACCATATGTTTCAACATTTAAGCAATTTAAAATCAGAGGTATAATTCTGAGTGTCCTTAGCAGAAATTGTACATTAAATACCCAAAGGATGGGAGCTCTACAAGAGATCCAGCCTTTTTTAGCACTTTTCCCATAGCAACAAAACCACTCCACACTACTTATATCATCCCCTGTTACCACAGCATGTGGACAGCAGTGCTGAGCTGGCTGCAGGGCTCTCAGCAGCAAGGGACAAGCAAAGGGATCATTTTCCTTCTTTCTGCACCTCTCTCCCATCAGGATTCATCCCAAATTCCTTCTGAAACACACCTGTGGTCAGGACTTGTACCTGCTTTCTTGATTTGTGGACATCTATTTTTTATGAAGTCTAATGACTTCTTATAAAAATCTGAAATTTTTTTTGCTAAACACGTGGCTCAGGCTGTTCTCTTCATTTCTGGGGTGATGGACATGACCACAACTATGGATTTAAATCCAGATACAGCAGGATGGGGCTGGTTTGTCTACTCTGCTTCTCCTGGTCAGGTCACACAGCCTCCAAACTGCACAGGAACATTTTGAAAGTGTATTCAGAGACAAAAACTCAACAAATCCTGGGAGGGTTCACATCAGTGAACCCATCAGGAAATATTCATTGTCCTCACCACAACAACTGCAAAAAGCCAAGAAGGAAAACGAGGTTCTGAGATTCAGACTGGGTGATATTTGCAGGTTGGAGGGCAGGCACAAGGCAGGACAGGCAGTGTGATGAGGGATTTGAGGGAATCCTGGCTCCTGAGATTCCCCTGCAGTCACACACAACATTTGGGATCACGGGGTGAGCACGAGGCTGCCCTTCCCCATCCTGGGGACACAAACCCAGCACTCAGCATTTGACACTTTCACTCCCTTTAACCACTTTTCTGAGCACAGGCTGCCTGACACTCACTTATTCCTCGATTTTTCACCAAGCTGGGGCAGGAAATGTTTTTCCAGAGTGGGAATGTAGGACTGCCCTGCTCTGGCAGCCAGGGACTGGCACTGCTGCAGCCTGTGCCTCTGTGGGGCTAAAACACACTCTACATGAGCTTTATCTTCCTCCTTTTATTTTTTTTCCATCCCACATATGGCTGGAAACTGAAGTAAATGTTCACTTACTTGAATTATTTTAATTTGCATGGAGTAAATAATAATTTACTTCAGTATTCAAACCCATTTTCTCCTAGCTTTCATCCTAACACTGGCATTAAACAACAGACATTACATTAATAATTCTAATTTCTGCACAAAAAGTGTTTCCAAAGTATTTCTCATCAGTATCTAAAGCTTGTTTTCCTTTGGTGAAGGTTTTTTCTCTCACTTTGACTTGCTAGCCTGGCACAGAAAATTCCCTTCGAATGCCTGAGTGATTGTGAGTGATTAAAACAAGCAAACAAAACCTCCAGAAATAATTCCATTTGTGGGTATTTCCTTTAACAGCATTAATAATCTAATGCATTTAAAAGGAAGATTTAGAATTCTAATTCACTTGTATTTCACAGGATTAAAAATGCAATATATGTAATATAGCCACAGGACAAAACACGACCAGATCAAGGAGGTATTTCAACAATATCCACTCCTGTTGTGCAGGAGTTCAATGTCAACACCTCTCTAGGTCATTCAAATTTCACTTTACCAATCTGTAAAATGTAAAGAAAACATTTCTTTTTCAGATAGGCCTGAAAATTCACATTCAGTGGGTTACAGCTTAAAGAAGAAACTGGTCAGGACTGAAAACAAAACTAAGTTCTCATTTGGAACAAGATTTAAATCTAATACCCAGTCCTGAGTGACCTGTACACCTAGAAGAGGACATGACTTTCCCTTAATGTCTTTACCTTTTGTATCATCAATTGCCAATTTACACCAAAAATATTCCATAAAAGAGCCCTTTTTATTTCCTTACTCTGAAACACCAGAGAGAAATGATATTTCAGAATGAAGAACACTGAAAGGGACTTTTTTCTAGGCCAGTGTGTCTGTCCTGCTGCTGAAACTAGCAACATTTCCAATAGAAATGCAGCAGCATCTTCAATAGAAATGATAAATATGGTAAATAAATGTGTATTTTAAAAGGAAAAGAGGGAACAGAGAGAAATTCCCACTCCTGGGAGCATCGGCTACCTGGGCACGAGGGGCCCCGTGTGCCCTTCCCCAGCCAGCCCAGGTTATTCCTGTCTCCTTTTTTCCCTAGAAATTCCACCCTGACCCTGAGAAACTGTCATCAAAACAAGGCCATTTCCATGAAACATATCTCCACTGTGAAAACATTTAATAAAAACATTCCCATCCCATTCTAATTTTAATTTGTGCTAAGTTTCAACGCAAAGACCAGGCGCAGCTGCCTGATTTCCTTCTCCAAAGCTCCCCAAGTTTCAAGTTCCCTGCCCAAAACATGAAATTAAATCTGTGGGACTTCAAGGCACATGAGACAAATTAGCATTTAGGAAAATTAAGCTTTTAATGAAATAAAATGCCACTTAAATATTACTGGGCTGTTTGTGTATATCTAATAGCAAGGGTACTAAATAAAGCCTTTATAAGAAAAAAAAATGCACACTGAGGGAAAATAGGACTGTTATTTTTAACACTGATAATTTTGTTTAAAAGAAGATTCCTTCCTGTGTTTCATCATTTTACGTTATGCTCTATTATAGAAACTAATGTGGGAAAAAAAGTTCAGAAAAATCCAGGCCCAGAATATTATGGAAAAAAGAACCACCAAATGTAAAGGTCCTGTAATATTTGGTATCTTCAGATTTTTCTGCACTGGTTCACATGACCCCCAATTTATTTTTAGAAAGGCAGCAATTCCCATTTGGACACCGTGCAATACCTTGTACCCGAATGTTGCTTTGCACAAATAAACCACAGAAAGTGTTGACTTAAAAATAAAACATTGGAAAAGGAGAAAGTTTTTTTTCTCTGCGAAAATTTCCGGAAAAGCTGTAAACAAAGGCAGGTTTGGCTCAGTGGTTGAGTGGCTCTGTTGAGCTGTTGAGGATGGAGAACATATCAAACCTCACAGAGTGAGGAAATGTTTGTAAAACAGTTAGTAAATCATAGGCAGCGAGGTCACCGTGTTTAACAGCGGGAATGACACTTTGCCAAAACCCCAGCTGGGAAAGGGCGGGGATCCTCACGGCTCCTCGCTCCTTTAGGATTCTCAACATCCCAAACTTCATTTAAAAATCAAATCAAATTCCCAGAAAGCAGAGAAAACCTACAGAAGTGAGGAGCTGTGCCAGGATGGCAGAGTCGTCAATTGGATCATTTCCATACCTGGTTCTGTTTCACCAAACAGAAATCATCAAGAAATTCTCTGTGAATTGATGCTGCCTGACCTTTTATCTCAGGGATGCAGCTTTGAGTTGTTGCTCTAAATTCCCACACAGAAACAACCCCCAAAAAAATCTGAGAACTGGCACAGGCAGAAGGTGAAATTACACATTTTTATGCACAGACACTACAGACCCATGTACGAACAGTGAGAGTTTAATTCATCTGGTGCCAAAAAAGCCAGGAATGGTTATTTGGAGTTGAAAAGTTGTCATGCAATCACTTCATAATATGGAGAGATTTATGGAATGACTCACCTGCTACCGTAGGACCCAAACCCCTGTCCTGGTGCTGGCAGAGAATGCAAAGGAAACACTTAAGCACACACTTGACTTCAGCTCTCTCATGTTTGAAGTTAAGCATGGACCTAAGTGCTCTGCTGGACTGGGGCCTATATGCTGGACAACCATGATAAAAAAAAATTCCTCCCAAATTTCTCCTATGTGACATCTGTGTTAAAATGCTGGGGTTTCAATGACAATTTATGATGAATTTTGGCAGTGTCCTGTTCCTCTCTTTGCCACGTTATGAGAACACATTATCAGGAATTAGGGAAAAAAAGCTGGGCTACAGTGATGGAAACGGTTTTTGCTTTTTGAAAAGAACCCATGGGGCACTACTGCTTCCTTTAGGTGGCAGAAAAGGGACACTGCAGTTGGAATGAGCACTGTTGGTAGGGGAGAGATTAAATAAGAAATAATTTGCTCAGTGCCTGTTTAACCATAGGTTGCAACTGCCCCATGAAGCCAGTGAAGTTTCAAGTTAAATTTTTCCTGCTTCCTACTGGAGGAAAAAAAAAAGGAAAAAAGAAATTCTGTTTGAGGGGGGCAGTTGTTTCTTTTACACTTTCTGCTTTGTACTATGAATCCTTTCTCTTGGTCTCACTCTGCTACTTTTTTTAGAAAGTAAAAGTTTCAGTTAAAATGACTCCTGAATCCAAATTCTACATCTTTTGGACAAACACAGTGTGGTTAAAAGGGCTTTCCTTATCACCAACCCAGCCAAACCCTTACAAAATTTTTTTTTGTGTTTTTTGGGGTTGGTAAACGGCTGAAGATTTAAACTTTGCCAATAAAAACTGCCTTAAAGGCACTTCCAGTCCTGCAGCCGCCAGTGGGCCACCACCAAGGTCCAATGGGCCACCACTGAAAGCCTCCCTTTGCCAGGGGGCTCCAGTGCAGGTGTGCATTTGAAGTGTCAAGGAAAAGGAAGGAAATGACTTTAAGCTACACTCAAGTCATTATGTTCAATGGTTTTGCTGCTTCAAACCCAAAGATGACTACTGAGGGAAAATATTCACAGTGTAATTTCATCAAGGGAAGTGCTAAAGATTAATTAAGGAGTGAAGTTACATTTACAGGAGACTTGTAAGGAGCAAGCTAACACCAAAAAATAAAAAACTGAGGCCATCATTATATATATGTACATGGCAAAGCACTAATTCTTCTGACACTACATTTAGAGGAACAGGCGTTTCTATATGAATGTGATCATATTTAACACAAACTCTATAATCAAAGCAACATTAGGAAGAGGAAATTCACCCTAAAGGCAAGGAAAAGGAGAACATTGACACCAGAGGTGAGGTTAGTACTACATAAACCTGAGAGTGACTTAAAATAATTAAGCCACAGTAGTGCAACTTCAATCATTTTACCTGCTCTTAGAAAAGAGACTTTCTTAAATGGAAAATCCTACAGGGAACTGATGGACCTGACTATTAATTAACCAGTCCTGTATGTTGAACATTTCCATTTGGTTAATCTTCTGGAAAGGAATTACTGTTTCATTTTATGAAATCGTCTTATTTACTCATTCCACGAAGCTTTGGGCATGTCTGCTACTGTACAGTTTATTTTTCATTCTTCTTCTTTGGTCCTTCCTGGTCAGGTTTTGGTCAGTACTATGGATCAGTTGAGCAGTTCAATGAGATTAAATCAACAATATGTTTTAAACTGCCAGTACATAAGTTAAATTTTACCTCCTTTAATCCATCTTATGTGCTCCAGAATTGTGCTCCAAGAACCAGAGATATTAATTAACAGACAATAAACGCACTATTTAACGGCTACAATGTCTAAAGAAAGCTCTTGCTGCCTGATATCATTTAGTTTAGCACACAATCCTTCCTTCCACTTCTGCATTTGGAATAATCTTGGATATTCATTTGGGATATTCTTGTGCCTCTCCTGTCTCCAGGGTATTTAGGGACTATCCCAACTCACCCCATCTCCCAGGAAGCAGAATTTGTTTATTTGTTACCAATGAGGCTAAAACTGGCCTGAAATACACTTCAGAAGGAACTGCTTGGGCTCAGACATTCCCATGGAGTCCTGCTGTTGCAGGTGCTGGCTGCTCCTTGTGGAGAAGCTGCAGATTATTGCCATGGAAGCCTCGTTCTCAGCCCAGCTCTGCATTTCCCTTGGCTCAGCCTCAAGGAACATTTCCCTGCTCTAAGCACCACATTTGTTACAGGGAGAAACAATCACACTTGGATTGTGTGTCCTGAAAGAGAAGTTGATTTGACCTGGATTCTGGACTTGAAATTATTTGACATCTCATGGATGTCAGCAGTTCTGGACACCCTCTCAGTCACTTCATGGAATATACCTCAAATACTTTAAATTTGCTCTCACTTTGCTTTTTGCATCTATCAGTGTAAAGGAACAAATTTACAATAATTTTCTCACAGTTGGTCCAACCCTTGTCACTTCTGAGGGTTTCCAGCAGTAAAACTGCCACCCTTCGACAGTGTCTCACAAATATTCAGCTTTTATACTTTCATTTTTGTTGTCTTTCTGAATTATTATTTTGTAAACAGAGAGCCTTTAATGCAGATGTCTTAATGAGCAATTCTGAGTTTCAACACAATGGATGCCTCTGTTTTTAACTTGATACACCATCACCATCTGCTGCTTTAAACTTCTTGTCCCATTCAGACTCCACACTCCAACTACCGAGCTCAGTTTCACAAAACCAAACACGTTGGCACCTGAGAAAATTAACTTTGTCAAGACAGAAGTCTAGCAAAAATCTTTAGAAGAAACAACTACTTGGCTTTGTTGGAAGCCTGTTCTCTTTTCCCCTCCAAGGCTGAATTTTTCCATAGAACTCACAGCCTTTACCTGAGCTCAGCTCAACCACCCACCTGGGACACCACCCCTGAATCCTCAATTTCCAAACCCCACTTCAGAAAGACAAGAGTTAACAGAAAAAAATAGAGAAAGCAACCACAAAAGAAATCAAGCAGCTTATTAATACTTCTATTAATCCTCCTGCCAATCTTTTATGGAATTAGAACCTCTCCAAAGTATACTGATTTTTATATTCTGATTTTTATGTGCATTCTTTTAAGCTGTGGAAGTCTTAATGTATGTATTTCACTTTAAAAAAAGTCAAATGACTGTATCTGTGTAAAAATATATAGCAATTTCTTGAGTGAATGCATTCCTAACTGGCACTGCAAAGCCAACCCAGCTTCTCCCATACCCTGGGTGTTTATTTCTATTTAAAACCAGCCCTCTTGCACCAGTGCCCTTATCTCCAGAGGAGATTGCTGGACAGGCTGGTCGGTGTTTCCAATTTCCTTATATAACAAGGCTCCAATGTCAGGAGGAAGTGGGCAGATACTGGGAAATCAGGGTGGATAAAAAGCACTAGACCCCTAACCCCTGAGGTCAGGAGGTTACCACTTCAGGGCCCAGCAGTAAGGTGGAAGGATGTGTTCAGGTAGTTTTAAATTACCTTGTTTTACTGCTCTTTTCCAAGAGGAAAAGAGATAAGATCAAATTCAGAAGATTCATATCACCCACATGGATATATACACACAGCCAATACACGCTTTACTTCTTATTTCCAACTGCAAACAGTCTGAATGTTCTGAGGTTGAAAATTTTTCTCTCCCCTTCACATTTAGAAGTCTTCAATGCTGTCCAGATATCGAAGGCTTCCTTAACCCCTCTGCAAATAACTGTTCACAGAACCAAAAGATGAATTTGTGTGACCCCAAGCTGGTTTCCAAAACCTGACAGGCTCAGGGAGAACAGGAGATGGAAAATAAAACTTCAGCCACACATGAGGGATTTTCAGCATCTGCACGTGCAGCAGACAGCACAGAAATCCTCTCCCCAGGAATGAAGGAGCACTGAAATCCCAGCTTGCAGCTTGGATGCTCAAGTAATGACATCATGACCATCAAAGAACCAACACCACTGGTCAGGATGGCAGGAAACTGAAGTCAGAATGCAAAATTAATGAGCACAAAACACACAAAACACAGCAACTGTGGAAGGCCTTCCCTGACATCATTGTGTGGATGGCAACGAGGCTGAAGGAAAGAACATTTAATGCCCAAGTTTCTGGACAGATGAAGGCTTTGACTGGGCAGATCAAAACATGCCAAGAGGATGGGTACAGGTGAAAGCAAATTGTAGGAGGAACCAAGTACATCTGCGAGTTAGAACTCAAAGCCATGACCAGCAACTTCCTTGTCTCCTTCTGTTGAATCTGATGATACGAACACTCAGAAAACATGAACAGAGCATAAATCTTCACATGATTCCTCAATCTGTCTACAAATGACCATGACATTACATATAAACTATTCCCTGGAATATATCTGCTTCCCTTTGAAAGAGTTAAGGAGTGTATCAGACACCGTGATAAACACAGAAAACCCAGCGTGAATACCAATAAATGCAAGCCTTCCGTCTCGGAAACTCTTCACTTATTTGATTAAGTTAGGTGAAAAACAGAGCAGTCATGCTTGTAGCTTTTCTTCCTTTTCCCTTCCCTCCACTCTTTTTATTCCTAATGCGAATCGGAAGTCTATGTGGAGCAGCCTGGCTACCCCCGGTCTAACCTCCCCATCTGGAAGGGAACTAACCAGCCTTGGGGCTACTTCCAACCCTTCCCAGCTGTTGGCTTTGGGTTTTTTGTTTTTGCGGGCTTGAGAAAGCATATTTATATAAATGATTGCCATATCCTTTGCCAGCTGTTGACCCCGCTCTCGGCCCGGTTGGGGCATGTTTTTCATTTCTGGCGGCCGCAGACTGGGGCTGACCCTGGCGGAGGCAGCGCGTTATGCAAACAGCTTCACGCGCCCCGGCCCGAGCTGCAGCACAATGGGTGCCCAGTGCTGCCCCGGTGTTTCCCTCTGGGCTAAAATCCCCCCAGCCCCGAGCCGGGAGCAGAGCTCAGGAAAAATAAATGATGAGATTCACAGCGCTGGCCCGAGCCTTCCTGTCCCCGGCAGAAGCGCCCGGCGGTTTCAGACGCTCAAAAGTTGAACAAAAACACACGTGGAGAGGCATTTTCACCTCAGATGCAACTCCCATTAGCAAAAAGGTTAATGGAAACACACGTGGGAAGGCATTTTCACTCAGCCAGCTCTTATTTGGTAGCAGAAAGTTCCTGAGCTGAGCTGTTAAAACATCCTGGACTGCTTTTTCTACACTTGGTTTTCTTCGTGTGGAACTGCAAGCTGATGGACCTTCACTGAAGTTCTTGAAAAACTGCTGCTAAGTAAAAATAATAATAATAATAATAAATTACAAGGTTCTACTCTAATAATTTGAAACATTCAGCTCAAATGCATCTGAGAAGGGAAAGCACCTTCTCTGTGTCTCAAAGCACTTCTCTGAGTGCATCTGTTTCCCCATCACCTGTAGCTACTCTGAAACAAAAGTTTTGAATTCCATTACAGATTTACTCTGTAAAAAAGGAATTCTCTCAACAATCCCTTCTGGAGCAGCAGGAGCCACTCACCTTGGCTGGCACCTCACCACCCAATACTGCCGAAGTTAAATGGGACACAATGAACTCCAGCCAGCCCTTACAACTTTCATAAGCATTATCAGATTTTTTGATAATAAGTAGAGGTGGCATATGTGTTCTGTTTAGTATGCAGAAGAGCCTCATTTTATTCTCAATGCACAGATTTAATTAAAAATAAATTTACTGTTAACGCTTAAAGTGGTGCCGAGATTATCCAAACAGAAGGTTTATGATACTTAATAATTGATAAGGGGAGGGAAATTCACAGATTGCAAGTGATTATTCTTTAGCAGGTCTGTTTGCAAAGGTGAAAGTGGCATTACAGCCAGCCAAAAGGAAAAAAAAAATCCTTTAGAATTTGTAGAGTTGGGAAAATTTGAATTTAGCAAACGCATTGTCGAGGCATTTGGAATGAAAGCAATTACAGATCCCAACAGTTTCGGATAATATTGAAAGAATTCAAAGTGTTTTCTCAAACATCAGCTTCAGCCCAAATCCACACAAGGGAGGGGTTATTTTATCTTTTTTTTTTTTTAATTTGGGCACATGTAGGAGATCAGCTTCTTTAAGGCGCTGATTCTCCGCTTGGATTTCAAACCAGCTTTAGCGCAATGTGCCAGAAATTTCCACAAGTGCTGAGAGAATTAACTGATGGGATCTTTGAAGCCTCTCTATCCCAGATTAACTAATGCAAAATCTGTGAAATCACAGTTCAATCTTCTTTTTTTCCTGGCTGGATGTGTTTGCAGCAGTCGGGATGACAAGATGCTCCCAAGCCATCTGGCCCCTCGCACAGGATTTGATTCAGAAAATTAATAGTAACACCATTGGTGTGCACAGATTGCAGCAATCCAGACACGTAGGCCTGTTACACAACCCAGCCTTTTGTAACTCCCCCATAGGTTACACACACTGAGAACACTGAAAAGATTTCCATAAAATCCTGTGAGTAACGAGGGAGAAATTCCACCAAACACCGAGCCCGGGGCTGCCCTGCTCTGCTTCACCAGGGCAGGGAACTCACTGGTTTAGTGGGGAAATGCTGGACTTTGAGCCCTCCCTGCAGAACAAAAAAGGCAAAATAATTTTTTTTTTTTTTTTTTACTTTCATGTATTATGCAAATATAATGTCTATAAATAATGCAGCTCCCTGCTCTCAATAAGTGCTACCTCGCACGTATCAGCTGAGGAATTCAATCCTTCTTTTAGGACTATCACACTCCACCCGTTTTCATGGATGAGCAAAGGCTCTGTTGGAGGCAAGCTGCAAATTTTATTTACAAACCAAATTCTGAACATACAGAAAGGGCTGGGAGAATGTAAAGGCAGCTTTGGACAACTTTTTCTGCACAATGCAGAAAACCCCTTATTCTGTATGGAAAAGAAAAGCTTTTTGGCAGAAGTGCTGCTTCCTGGAACAGATTTGGGGTTGGAAGAAACTTGTCCAAATTATCTATGTTATATAAATTGTGTGTTAAAATGTTACTTTAAAAGATTATTTTTGTTTGGTTCAAGCCGAACATCTCACTATATTTTACATAATTCAAAGCTTATTCCCATTAAAATTCATTAGATCTGTGTATTCAAACCCACGAGGTACCTTTGGAAACACTGAGTTCGTGTTTAACTGCAACTGTGAATTTTCAGCTTTCTTTAAAGGTTTCTAAACTGGGTTTTTGTGCTGCAGTGGAGGAGCAGCAGGAGAGCTCCCGGGAAAATCCCGTTGTGTCAAACGCAGGGAAAAGACGGGAACAGAGGGAATTTCAAACAGGTACATCCACTCTCAGAGTGTGCCCTGCTGAAGGGATGTGGAGGGCTGTACACGACTCCAAACACAGCGTAACTTGTAAATACAGGGAACATTAATGGGAACAGTTTTGTCTCTTTTACCGCCGCTGATGGATTTCATCGCTGTGCGTGAAAAGAGGGGAAGCCTTGAACTCCTTGGCATGAATTTTTCAGCCCCTTAAGGGTTCCAGAAAACACAGTATACAAAGTATACAATAAAAAAAAACGACTTGGCCTTTGGAGCATTAAAAGCAGCAGCATCTATGAAAGCCAAGGAGGTGAGAGATCCTTGGGGAATTGCGCTCTCCCCTGAAGCCTCGCGGCTGCAGCGGGTGAGCTCTGAATAAACAAGGGAGTCACGGCCATCCCCGGGATATTTTGGGCAGCACTCCCGTGTTTCCCCTCTCAGAGCTCGTTTGGAAACACCTTCAGGGGAAGTGTTTTTGGAAGGCTGCACTTTCTCAAAGGCAGGTCCCTTCAACGTGCTGGGCTGCTCACCCCAAACTACTCCTCACCGCTGTGAACCCCCATTCCAGGCTCTTCTGGGACTGCACATTCCTTAAAAACCTGGCAAAAGTGGAAAAGTTCCCCTTTTTTTGTTGTTTTATAACAAGCCTCCACCTCATCAGTTCTGAGTTCAGGTTTCAATCGCTGCTGCTGATGATCATTTTTATTCTGGGACGTGTTGGATTAGTCTGACTCTGTCCTGCTGAAGCCAGTGGAACACTCCCCCTTTTCCTCCAAATAGAATTAAGCCCTAAATGAGTAATTTTCCTTTTTCTAAAGATCAGGAAGCCCATAAAACCATACAGAGATAGCTACAAAATGCACCAGACTTTACCCTCCAAAAACCCTGAAAACTCAAATCCTAAAAAACTCTTTTACAGCCGAATTCTTTGAGATACAGAAGTTTTCCTAAGTCTGGAAGGTGCCGAGGCCCCGGCACGTCCAGGGCTGCACTATTTGCTGCTAAACTTAGGTTAATAGCTGATGACCCTTTCCATTCTTAACCCCGAGCTCTGACCTCCTGACCCACCCCTGGTGACGGTGTTTATAAGCGTGTTGCCACTGGTGTAAATAAAAAAGGAACACAATGTGCTGAAATTGTTACTGGTGATGACAACTGACACACATTTTACACCGCCAGTGGGCAAACCCATCAATAAATAACTCCAAATCTGGTGTTAATGTGCTCAGAGCTTCTTGCAGTGCTCTTGTCATTTCTGCTGGTTTTCCTCTTTTTCCCTATTTTTGTGGGACAAGCAATAAGTTTCCAATAAGGAAACAGACCCAAATTAACGATAAAGTTTGCCATTAGCCAGCAGACCACAGCTGGATTTTGTACCTTCCAAGGTGCTCCTTCAAATACGAAAAAACTCAAGAAAATCTCCTGCACCATAGATCAAGCAGAACAGCCTGTTTTCTAAAAGCTTCCAAGTGAAAAACCATGTGGCTCGTGATGAAAATAAAGGTTTTTGAAAATCCCTGGCTGTGGGGCACTGTGAAAACTCTTGTTCTCCATGCTGTCCACAAGTTAACCAAAACAAACTTTAAAAAAACCTATTGGAATGCTTTGTGTAAAAATAAGACAAAAGGCCAGACTCAAAAATTGCACCCATCTCTTAAAAAAATCCTTTGGGTTTTTTTTTTAATTAAATATTTTTTCCTAAATTTACTGCAAATTACATTTCGGTCCAGATTAGAATTACAGAGTGACAGTTAAAATTGACAATATATACAGCCACATTCTGCACCAGAACATGAGTTCCTGTGATTGAAATTTCCCTCTTTTACTGAAGATACTGCAATGGCAAATACAGATTTAATTTACATGAGTTATTTCAAATTGTAAATGATGTAAAATACAAGGGCTCTTTTTTGGAGTCCCCAACCCCACTCCTTGCTCTGCCAGCCCCTGGCAATGGAATCACAGAGGGAAAACAAAGGGAAAGCACCAATGAAAAAATATCAGACAGATTTAAACATTTCCGAGTTGGAAATCTTCTGATCATCTCCACCAATTTGTCAAGGGAATGTGAAATCCTGCAAAGGCCACTAAGAGCACAAACCCACTGGAAATCTGTGCATTCCTGAGAGCCAGCTGATCAGGAAATGCAGGAAAACAAAACAGCAAAATGTGAGATTTTCTTAAAGTCCTGACAACTAACATGCAAAATCTTACATTTAGTGGTGAATAGTTAAAATCTTATTTTTTCTTATTGTTGCTGCTGCAATCTGGTGAAGCAAAAGCTCCATGAATGTGTTCCTAAAGGAACAAGTTCTAAAAGTGATTCTAGTATGTGTAACAACCTATAAAATATGGTCAAATAACAGTCATCTGTCTTTCTCCAAAAAAGAAAAATCAGATTACACATAATTGCAAAATCTAATTTACATTCCCCTATTTCCCACTTAAATTTCCACTTTTAGGAAATATTCCCTTGCTCCCAAGTTGTGCCTGTGTAAAAGATGCTTTGCCACATTTCTAATTGATTCGTTTTACACTGTTATCGAAAGGATAACAGTGATTTTGCCAAAGAATTCTTTCTGCCTTGCACACATCTCTCATTTGCCCATCTTAATTCAATTAAAGGAAGTAAGGACGGTTTGACCGATGAATGAACCATATTTTAACTGAGGACATTTCTATGTAAACTGGAATATACCAAGCACTAATTCTCAGCCAGTTACTTCCGATCTGCAACTTTTATTTTGAAAGGTCATGGCTTGGTCACTGAAAAGACAGAGGATATTAAATGCTGGCAAGCATTGGACAACAGTGCAAAACTGCAGGCTGATATCAAAAGATTTTAAACTCAAATGCAATTTATATGCAAACAGTCTGTATTTATTCTTAGCTATCAGTAGCTGGAAGTCAAAACTTTAAAGCAGCCCCTCTTTAAAAAACAAGAAATGCTTTAAAAAACCATTTTAAAGCAACCCAGCTCAGTGCATTGTGTGTCTGGTCCTTGGAAGGACATTAAGGAAAATATAATTTCTCTATTTCCCATAGGATTTATATTATATTGCTGGGAATTGCTACGCCCAGGACACTAAATGGATCACTTCTGTGGGTTGTTAAAGGAAATATGTACAGAAAGACTGAGCCCAGCTACCAAAATTTATTTACAGGTGTGAAGCAGGGACGGGTCACTGTGGTTATCCAGAGTTACCTGGAATTTCTGCCATCAACAGGGGGATCACCCTTTCACTTGGTTTGAGTCTGACCTGGAATACCCTGGAATATTGGGATATATTTCACTCTGTCAAGGAGGTTAAAATGGAACAAAAAGCAACAGCTTCAAAGCTTAAACACACACAACTATTTTCTAAGAATGTAAAGGAAATGCTGCGACCCCAGCTGTGAACTTAACAAGAGCATTTATTTCTACATCAAGCAGTGAAGTTCTCCATCCTCATCCTCTTCCCAGACATGGACACTTTGCTGCTCCTGCACATGGGGTGAGAGGAGAAATATTCCTTCAAGTCCCAAGAAAATCCAGCAGATTTGCTGAGGAGCAGCACAACACAGGGGGAGGTTCAATGGGGGGGAGCATCAACTCTTTCTGTGAAGTATTATCAGAAAAGACATTTCAAAGAGAAATAGATATTCATATATTTTCAGGATTGTTCCCTCAGCACCTTTTGGCCACTGCTCTCAACCTCACTGCAAAACAGGAGATGCCTGCAGATGATGGCAGAGGAGGGAATGGTCAAATAAGGATATTTTTAAGGAAATACTTGCTGACAGCACACTGAAATGAGGATAAACACATGCCTACTGTTTCAAACCAGCTGCAAAGGCTGAACTTTTATTAAATAAACACAGCAAACAAGCCAGCTAAAGCCCACAGGCAAGATGCTCTGTCACCAGGAAGGTGAGGATGATGAGGTGTGTCCTTGACCAACTACTTGGGAAGTTCCTCCTGAATCTGTCAGGGAGCAGGTTTAAGTTTGAATTTCCACTGAGAACAATAAATCATGGGGGAACACATTTGCACCAAGGATAGGGACAAATTCCAGATAAGAGAGGGGCCCTAAATGTGCCTTCTCTCACTGCCAGTGGTGCCCTCAAAGAGTCAGACACAGCTCCCCCCAGAACAGATCTCAGACAAGAGCTGGGCTCTTTGTGGGTTTAATTTCAGATCAGTCTCACACATTTATACCTTGAACACCCAGCTTAAATATCCATGCAACAAGTTTTAATTAGGATGGTGACAAAATTACTTGCTGGAGAACCCCTGACAGGTTTTAGATCTCACATTTTGGTGACCAGCTAGAATCTGAGTCACTTCTGGAAAGCTCCCATTTGCATCTCCCAGCACTGATCAGACATTCCTGCCACCAAACCCACTGCCCAGCAGTGCTGACAGCAAAAACTCACAACTCCACTCCCCGTGGAGGGAGAACTCCTCAGCAGCAGAAAGCAGCTCCTCATGTTGGCCAGCATTATAAATAAAAGACATCCAGCCTGTGCCACGGGGAAGAGTAATTCCCATTTGTGAGTTTTTCCTGGAGTGAGAGCAAACCCCACTAAATATTCCTGCCTGCCTCGGTGTGCACAAAGAGCCCGGAGCACATAAATCTGGAGGAATATTGCTCTTAGAAGGACCAAGACACACACACAGAGCAATAGCCATGGAGATGATTTCAGGGAAGCAATGCTGGATGCAGTTTTGGGGTGGGAGCTGTGGGATGCTCAGAGCCATGGGACATTGGCGGTACCCGTTGGGTGGCGGTGGCACTGCCAGCCTGGCCAGGCCGTGTGTTAATGACCTCCCAGCACTAGACACATCCAGTCCTTCTGCTTTTCTTTCTCACTGAATGATTTCCCTAAAGCCAAAGCTGGGCAAAATGCCACTAATGCTGCCGTAAAACTCCCGCTGTGTTAGGAGGGAGGCAGGCGACTGAGGGTTAGGAGGTAATCAAGCTTACAGATTAAGGCTCGCTAAAGCTACAAGATCAGCAGGGCTCGGGGTGTTTATTAACTCTTTGGAAACCAAGATGCACCATTTCCTATCATGTTCATAAAAAGGATGTTTTCTAACCAGTCCTGACAGCTGAACTGTTTTGCAAGATTAATTCTAATTTGTGCCAAGCCAGGGGTGCAGAAGAGACACTCTTGAAATCTATTTGGAGCAGTTTCAGTATAAACTGTTTCATACTATGAGATTGTATGACAAAAACCTCCCAAAAATTACAGACAAGGAAAATTTATAATTATTCTTCCAGTCAGAAACGCTGCTTTTTAGATTAAACCAGGTAAGCTGAAAGTCAGTGAGTTCAACATCCTTCCGCCCCCTCAGTGCATCAAAGCTGTGACCTGGGAATTCCTCTTCTGGAGCAGTGCAGAACGGGTTAATTTCTGAATATAAAATGAGGTTGCTGCAATCTGGGTGTTTTTTGTTTTGTTTTGTTTGTAACACAAAGCAAAATATACTCTACAGATGCTTGATTAAAATGCAACAGCTGTTTATGGCGGTGCATTTTCCGCTAATTTACTGGGGCAGATTTTTGAAGGAGCCTTGTTTTATTGCATCTTCATTTGCATAAACATTGGTATACCAGAGCAGTCTGGCCACTTGGCACTGGCTTGGCTGATATTTAAGGTTTAAATTCAAATTTGGCCAAGCCATCCACTCTCAGAAGGGAAAAAGAGCCCCAAGAGCAAGGTGTTGCACCTCTGCCCTGAGATCCAACCTGCACTTTGTACATATTTAACTTCTCAACCCAATATATTTCATTTTTTGGTATCGTACACAACTAGTTGTTAATCTGCTCTTCACATCTGTCTGGGTAGGCCTGGTGCCTCTTTTTTTAAAAAATATATATTATTTCCCTTTTGTTTATTTGATCTGTTACATTCCTTAAGCTTGATGACTAATCCAAATTATTCACAAATACAAAAGGGTTTATGTAAATTATTGTGCCGAACAAACCCAAATCACAATTAAAACATTGTTAAGTGAATTAGACAACAATGGCTGCAGCTTCCCTATCAAAGATTGAAGCAGAGGGATTTGAACTTTATTGACAGTAGCAGCAGAAAGCCTTAATCACTAAGCACCAGCAGTCTGGGTTTCATAGGGTAATGACCCATCTATATATTCATAACAAGGGTCTCATTCATCATAATTCATATTAAAAAAACAAAAATACCTCTTGCAAAACTAATGGAGGGAATGTGTGAAAAGTGATTGGATGGGTAAAGCTCTGTGGGGCTGGAAAGGCTTTAATTGATTTTATTGTGCTGTGTCTAAGCCTCCTTGCCCAGTACATCAGATCTGTATCTAACTGCATTTCAATTGATTTTCACTGATAGGCTTCTTTCTTATGTCTAGGGCTTAAGTACTAAACTAATAAAAGGATAAAAGACTTTGTAATACAGATTTTGAAAATAATGTGCACACATGATTCCCAGGGAAGAAAATTGTGTGATGTGTGTTTGTCCTTCCCAAGTGACTACAACCAAATGTAACAGAAAGAAACTAATATGAAGGAGATTACTAAGGGTGGGAGGGGGAAAGGGAAGAAAAAGAAAGAAAATAAGGAAAAAATGTCCCTTGGCTAAAATCAGCTTGATTGTAAGCAGACTTGACTTCAATGGAGTTGTACCTGCTCACATTAGGGTGATTTTGACTGATACCTCAAACCTGATTGAAAGAGATTTTATAATTCATCTCAGATGTGAGTTAATTTTTCCCCATTTTAAATAATGAATCATATTCTGATAGAAGTACCTAATGTAGATATGCTGATAAATCAACCTAAAGCAAAATGAGCTGGGCTTTAACTGCTTATGGATGATTGTTTCCTTGGACCTCTAAAATACACAGATTTTTAAAACATCTAACTTGTGGCAGCTACATGTGACAGATAAAAACTCATTTTAATGCAGCTGCATTTACACTCAGGTCAGACTCAGCTTGTTCAAACCCCAGGATGTTGCTGATGGGGCTTTTTATCAAATAACCAACCAGAGAAGGTGATAACTCACTTTGAATAACTTGATTATAAAAGCAACAGGTTCACCTAAAGCAAACACATATTAAATGCAAATACCCAACCACAGGGGGAAAATCTAAATGTTGTACAAGTGAAAACATCCCCAAAAAAAGCCATTTTTCCCCACTTGTTATTCTCCACACCCTGCTATCATTTGCTAATCTATTGCAAACCGCACTATCTGCTCGTCAGATGGTTTGGAACATCTGTATAACAAATGATAATGTAGAATAGTTGTTCTGGGTTTGTGTTCCTTTATGAGGCTTGGTGTTGATAATCTCCAAAGCACACCCATGATTCTTTAAATTAAACATAAGAATCTTGTCTCACAGTACAGCTAGGTTATCCATGTGTAAGAGCCCAAGCCAAGTAATTACACATCCGCTCAAAGGATTAGACACATAAGATTTCTTTAAATTTTTAATAAAAGTGCACAGCTGTTGTAGGGAAAAAACTCTTTTGTTCTAGATTTTTTTTTAAAAACCATTAAGCTCAAAGTGATTCACAGTTATGCTTCAAGAAAAGTACTTTCAAAGTATTTCTGTTAGGCACTTTTTTTTAGTAGATTTAACATCACTTTAACCTCATAGCAACGGATTTGAGCCAGGAATAAGCTCATGGAGAAGTATTTGGTCAAGTTTTAAAGAACATTTCTCTGCTCTTCCCAGGATACCTGCAAATGCACTTCCCCCAGCAATACAACCACGTGAAGAAGTGCACATAAAAAAAACCCATGTGACATTTGCTTCATGGAATCAGCAGAAAATCAAGGATGAGAGGAAAACTGGTGTTGGGGTGGCACCACACGATGGGATGTGAGGGACACAGTGGCCCTGGCAGCCCAGTGACACAGCTGGGACTGAGAAATAACTGTGGGCTGGGGAATGGTGGTGAAACACCCAAGAGCTGCTGCAAGCAGCACGTGGGTTCTGCCCCAGGAGTGTTCCAGTGCTCCTGCTCCAGTGGGCCTGGAGGTGCAGCTGAGCTGTGTGAACTCTCTGGAAGTACACAGTGCTGGAAGCTCACCAGAACTGTGAGGGACAAGAGCACAAGTGTTCTTCAGAAGAGAAATGTGTGGCTGGAATGACATCAGGGTGACACAGGCAGAGAGCACCAAACAGGTGACAGCATCCAAACCAACTCTAGCCAAGTCAGGATAAACTGGAAGAGACCAACAGGCCGTGCTGGCCAAAGGGGACGATGGAAAAAGTCTTTACATGGCCCTCAAATGTCATGCTTCTGGAAAGAGGAGGAAAAAACCTGGGCAACAATAATGAGGATAGACCATCCAGAAGAGAATGAAGCTCCTGAGGACTATAATGATTAAAAGATGAGTTAGCAGAGAGTGAGAGGTCAGGAATGCAGGGCTGGGGACTGGGTTGAGCCTGAGGACAGCCATGGGACAGTGGCTGGCAGGGCCATGCTCTGCACAGCACAGAGCAGCAATATTGCCCTGCTCTGCTCAGCACTGAGCTGTCACCTCAAACACACGTACCAACACTCCTGCTCCAGCTGGAAACCTGAAAGGGATCCAGAGCAGCCTGATGAGGGGAACAGAGAGGCTGGCTCTGATAAGGATGGGAGCAGCAGGGCTCCTTCCCATTGCAGCTGGGAGCCAGGAGGAGCACACAGCCCTGCTCCACAGACACTCCAGGGAAGGGAAAACTGGTTAACCTAAAGGACAGCATGGGCACAAACCCAGGTGTGCCTTAAAAGATTAAACACAAAGTTTGGGGGTGTGAAGTGTGAGTCTCATCACCCGTGTCCATCCTGCTTTTCTAACTGAAATATTTGAACTTTGGCTCTGCACCTTGGTGTAAATGTACTACCATAAAACCTTTGCTATAATGTGCAATCTTACTAACCAACAATATGCAGGATTTACAAGATAAACTATGGTATGTGGGTATATTTACAGCGAATCTAAATCTCTAAAGGTTTTAATGAACTGCAGCTGACCTTGATCAGTGATTCAAAGCCCAGAGCAGCTTCTACTCTCTCACACATTACTAACCTTTGCTACAACATTTATCAATTTACCTTCTTGATCTCTCAAGCAGGTCATGTTTTCTAATCAGCCACTAGCTCAAAGACCTACATCCCAATTAAATTACTGAATGAAGACATGCTGGAATGTAGGCTTTTTTTGAAAGAATTAGCACAAAATACACTTAAATACTGGATTTGCCATGTCTGAACTGATTTTTTTTAAACACTCAAATAGAATATGCAAGCCCAGATATATAACCTGCTCAGAACTGTTAATGTCATCCCTGAAACACTCTGTTTCCTTGGATGTTTTCTGTTTTTGCTTCCCTGAGTGTTCCATGCATTAATACTGACCTGAGCTTTAAATCATCTATGCTGAGCCGTGAGCTCCTCAGACATTGGCTTGTCTGAAATCTTCGGGTAGAAAAAAACACACAGATGTTTATTATTAAGCATAAGAGCAGCTTCACAGACTTAAAACCACTTGCAACTTAAGTTAGATGCTTATTAAAATGTCCCCAAGATCTGAGCCTCATTTTTTTTTCTCTTTCAGTGCAGCATTTTTTTCTCTCCACATACAGTGAAGTAGAGGAGGCAAGGGGATGAATGTACAGCTGAAGGGGTGAATGTACAGCTGAAGGGGTGAAATGTGCAGCTGAAGGGGTGAATGTGCAGCTGAAGGGGTGAAATGTGCAGCTGAAGGGGTGAATGTGCAGCTGAAGGGGTGAAATGTGCTGCTGAAGGGGTGAAATGTGCTGCTGAAGGGCTCTGTGCAGCCCCTCAGGGTGGTGGATCCAAGAGCAGAGTGCCCAGAATTCCCTTCCCAAGGGATTTGGGGCAGTGGCAGCAGTGACCCTCAAGGTTCCAGCCAGCCTTGCTTTGGTTTAAAAATCAGATTGTGCAGGCAGTTGCTGTGTGCTGGCCAGGGCAGGGTGCTGACAGAGGATGTGCAGTAGCTCAGCCACACAGTAGCTCTGATGCTCCCTGGATGTGATGCACATGTTGGGAATGCCTGTGCCCAGCATGTGCAAAACCAGGCACACAGGAGGGGGAAGGAGGGGAGCACGTCGTGCTGAGCCTCACAGCAGCCCAGCTGATGGATAAATAAATATTCTCCACACTGCTGCTGCTTCTAACAGCATTGCAGCAAACACAGGTGAGGGGGAATCCTCTAAAAGACAGCAAATCCCCTGGTTTGTTTTTCTCTTTATTCCCTATTTTTTGCCAGTCTCAGAATTAGCAATCAGTGATGACAGACACTGACAAACCTCAAACACCCAACACTTCCCAGACACACACAAATCATATTCCTGGTCACCAAGACAGATGACAGACGTTCAGAGCATCAAAGAAAAATCATTTTCAGGCGAAATTTAGATTCCAACACAGACTCCTCTGATTTTGGAAAGCAGCTTGCTTCCCCTCACAGCCCCAACTTCCACACTTGTTTCTACCAGACTTGAATCATCCACCACTCCTCCCATTATCAAACATTTCACAGGGAATTCAGACCCATCCATAAGCCAAAAAAGAAATGCAAAGCCACATTTTATGCCACACGAAGAGTTTGGATTATTTTAGATCCCATGAAGGTGGAGGAGATGCCAAATCTGCAGGTGCAGCCTGTGAGAGCAGCTTTGGTGCTGCTGAATCCAGCTTGTCCCTGCTGGGATTTGCTGGGAATTTCCAGGAGGCAGCACCTGAAATCCACCCCCACATGGATAAGAAACCTCAGTAAGGTAAAGTGATTTGAAGTCTGGGAAAGGGTGAGAACTCCCAAATTAGGGAAACCCAATCAGGATTTGAGCAATGATCAGCTAGTTGAAAAAGAGATGATGTTTGCAGAGTAAAAATAACAAGCTGCTTAAACACTAACTGATTTTCTAGTTTAATTTTCCTTCTTCCTGCACATTCTCCAGTTATAGGATGAATTAAATTTAATGTATGGAATACTTCTGATGTTTAACAAGGGGAGTGTTGAAGCCCAACACTTTGGGAATTGACTGAGATAATCCTGTCCCCTTGTCCACGCTCCTGCCCTTCTCTGTGTCACTCTGAGCACAGTAAAACTGCCTGCATAACTAAATTATTTCTTTTTCTGCAATACTTCCAGCAAAGATGATTTCCCTACACTAATGCAAAGGCTCTACTGTGGGGAACAGCTCAGGAAATCTTCCTTTAGGGAGTATTTTAGGATACTTAAACATCACAGGTATTGTATTTTGACGGCGCTGTCACAGGAAAACAAAAACATGCTGCAAAAACTGCCCCATGACACGTGCAAGAAAACACTCTTTGCTCCAAATTTAATTTATTTGTTGAAAGAGAAGATCTACTGTGCCTAATGCAAAGTTCAATAGAAATACATGTAATACAGATACTCAGAATCATAACTGCAATAAAATAAGCTCCGCGTTTATCTGCCTGTTAAACGCAATCCAAAAATTTATTGGTAAAAAGGAATCAAATTCAGTTACAGCATAAAATATATTTCTTGCCTTGCAGGAGCAAGCTCCCTGAGCTCCATTCATCACAACAAATCAGAGCTGCTCATCTGTGCCAGGGTCTGTCCCTGCGGCCGCGGCACACGGAGCCGGGGACAGCGCTGCCCTCCCCACCTTGCTCCCATCCCCAAAAGAGGCACCAGCAGCTCCCAAAACCCAGCAAACCTCAGCCCTGCAGATGGCTCGTTCTGCCCTTGCCTTGTTGTTTTTTAAATGAAGCCATCAGCTGAGGGGTGGGTTTGGAGTGGATGCTCTGAGGTTTGTTGTTAGAGACCCTCCAGGCTGATGTACGCAGATCCAGCCACTCCCTCCTCAGCTACTTTTTATAGAGTGGTTTTAAAAGGTGACAGTAATAATTCACAGGCTATGTTTATGACAGAAAAAAAAAAAAAAAGTATTTAATCAGCTTTTCCAGCTGCTGTTTCAGAAAGTTCTCCTCGAGAAGGATCCACACTGAACACTTGCAGTTATTGTGCATATCTCCCCTAATTACAAATTCGTAAGAGCACGAGGATTTCCTTGGTGAGAGATCCAAGATGTGTCTTTTTTCCTTGAGCTTACTGTGCTGGCTAGTGAAAACACAAATATACTGAAAATGAAATAACTTTCCCATTTTAATGTGGCCATGAGCTTCCTGCCAGGCTGTGACCTAATTGAGACTTTTGATCTGAGCTTTTCCCAAACATGTTACTCTTTGGAGTCTGTAAAACATTTTAACTGCAGATCTGCAACCATTACTGAAAGCTATGGGGAATAAAATAAAAAAAAAAACAAACCAGGGGGGAGTGAGGGAATAGTCAGTTTATCAAAGTCAATGGAAATACAAGGTATTAATTATGCTAAATGAAGAAATATGGGTATTTTGGTTACTTTTGGGGGTCAGAAGTGTTTTGATGCAGCTGCCTCTGCCTGACCCGCGCATCCCCGTCAGCTGCCGGATCACATCAAAGCAGGAGGGAGTGAGGAAAGCGGTGCCAAGGTCACCGGGCTGCCTCCAAGCACCACGTTGTTATCAATTACAAGCACTGATAAGGACATGACCCCTCTCTGAGGCTCAGGAACGGGGGATATCTGTGTGCCTGCGTGCCCCCCGAGCGCTCCGTGCGCCGACAGCGAGAATAAAACTGCCCAGCACATTTTAATTCCCAAACCGGGGGAAAAACAGCAGCCAGAGTCCAGTGCTGATAAGATCCACTCAGATCCCCGAATGCAGCTCCCTTGATTGGGTTAACTGAGCCAAACACACGGCACAGCACAATTAAAGCAGAAGGGAAATTGTATTTCTCCCCTACAGACGGCTCTTGTGAAGTTTCATCAAAGCAAACCCAAAAATGTCTTTATTATAGCGAGACCTACAGCAGGAGCACATGGAACCCGAAATAAGGGGTGTTACACAGTAGTAAGTCACCTAGTAAAATAAAAGTATATTTTCAATAAAGATTAGCTCTGCATTTTATTTCTTGAAATTCTTTGATCAAGTAATTTTGAACTACATAAAACCAGCCAGACCTCCCCAACTGAGCATTCCTCAAGAGATTGCTCTGCTGCACTCAAAATGCTACAATTGCATCTGACTGTACTTCAGGTGACATTGCTCCTGTTCATTTTAAACACGTAGCAGTTTTTGCTCACATTTGTTGCAGATTTTTTTCTTTTAGAGAAAAGGAAAGCTCCAGATACAGACCATCCTATTTCCCAGCCAGAATGCAAAATATTTTTACAGTACTCCAGCATTTTAAAATTCTCAAAAGTGCTGAGAAAATTATACAGAAAAAGGTGGAACATAATTTAGATCTTTAATGATTTAAAGTGCCAAATTTAATTCATTCCCATTGCACTCAGAATGAACAAGAAATTAAAATGTTAACACTGTGAATCATCCTGGTTTCTGCAAGCCAAAGTTAAACACTAACTACTTTGCTCTGTGTGCCCAAAATATTTACTAGCTCTGACTCAGATTTAAACAGTATAAAATATGATAATTCTGGAGTGCAGAACAGTTCTTACACATACAAAAGAGGTAATGAGGTGAAACTGGAAGGTACAGAGTTGTATCTTTTCAATCTACCTACAGGTTTGGATTTTACAACATTTTTTCCCCCTGAGGGGACCAGAAGGGCTGTATGTGGTGCTGTGGAATTAAAGAGCTACGATTATTTCATGTACCTTTGGAATTTAGCATGAAGTTAAGCATAGAAAATACAGTCAAGGAGACTGTTTAAAAGCCTGTGGAATGGTGAAGGGAGGAACAGTAGGATGTAGCCTTTAATCCTTTAACAAACTTCGCTGTCTGTGCCAAGAGGCAGAGAGAAAAATACATTTTACATTTTATAAATAGTCGTGAACATAAGCTAAAGCATTTTGCCACTTCTGGGAAATCAATAGGCAAAAACAAGCCACTCATTTGCAAATAATTTATGTGGCTTTTTTTGCTAATGCAGGACAATCTCTCTGTGAAAACGAGGGCAATAACTTTATTATGCTCATAAATGCAATGCAAAGCAAAGAGAGACTGATGCCCCTGCTCTATCTGCTGAACAAAAGCACAGCTTCGATCAGATCCTTCAGACTGTGGAGCTGCACAACTTTGTCTTAAGTCAGGCAAAATTACAGAGCATATGGAACCAAAAAAGCCACAATTATTTAAAATACATTAGATAAGCTGCCATTTGTCATTGGTGATATCTGCAGGAACACAGGAGTGGTGTTTCTATGGAGGAAACACCTCCAGAGCTGCCTCTCACACGGGCATGGCAGCAGATCTGCCATCCCAAGGCAATGCTTTTCCTGGGGAAGGAGTGCACAGTGAGGCCAATTATCTCCTGAATGCCCAGAAATGAACTCCATGGCACAGATTCTGCTGTGGGAGAGAAGGGGCAGCCCCCACTCAATCAGCACTAGACACACAAAGCTCCTTAGTCAGGTCTGCAGATCCGTATGTAGGGCAGGGAGGAGGAACACCATCCTCCTGGGCAGCTGTGGGACAGCATGAACACACCTCCCCTCGCTCCCCCTGCCCTCCCACACCGGGAAATCCTCCTCTGGGACCTGGCAGAGCACTCCTGGAGAGTTTCCATGGGAGTGGTGCCCTCCCAGCACCCCTTCCCCAGGCAGGGCAGCACCTGGGCCAGCCCCGTGGCTTAGGATTAAAAAGGCTCCATCCCTTAAAAATGCCAACACTTCAACAGAAACTTTGCTCTGAAGGGCAGACAGGCAGCAGCTCTCAGGTTTTCTGCTGAGAATACCTGCAGGAACCCAGCTCACAATTCCATCCAACCTGCCCTGTATCCCACTGGTGGGGATTTTTTAAAGCTTAGCTGTTATTTCATAAAAAGAAAGCTAAAGAAAAATAGCAACTCGTGTAAAATTGGTACTTGCCATAGGCTGTTAATGCATTGTGTTACTGCTCTGCTTGCAAATGTCTAATAAATTACAGGAGCTGCATAAAGCCCTTATAGGAAACATCACCTCACGAGTCAGCCCCCTCCCAAACAGCACAAAAACAACTGATACAAATATAATCAAAGCAAAGGCAGATTGAAAGTACTTCAGA
The DNA here is from genome assembly GCF_001522545.3 of Parus major. Taxonomy (NCBI): domain Eukaryota; kingdom Metazoa; phylum Chordata; class Aves; order Passeriformes; family Paridae; genus Parus; species Parus major. The sequence goes on from NC_031787.1 coordinate 7,705,009, forward strand.
AACTCATCCAGCTTCGTTATGGATTTGATGGTCTTGTTTCAAAGGACAAAATGCTAAAGTTCTCCAAGACTAAAGAGAAAGGGGGAAAAAAAAAAAAAGAGTTTCCATTTGTGCATGAGAAATGCACAAAACATCCATGATTAAATAAAACTTCCTGTGATTGAATCTGACTACCATTTTACAATATTAATGCTAATGGATTATCATCCTCTTGTTTGCATGTTTAACTTCAGTTCCCATAAAAGTTGCTTGTACACAGGATCAGAGGGAAATGGCATTTCAGAAACTAAAAACAAAACACACACGCTAAGAAGCAAAGGCAATTTTAAGAGCTACAAAATCAGCAACATCCAGACAATAATCAGTTTCCAATGTCAGACCAGGAAGTCAGGCAGCAAAAAAGAAAAGATGCGCCCGAAAAAGAAAAGGACTTTTAGGAAACAGCAAAATTAAAGCAGGAGTAGATATGTAAAATAGATGAATGAAGACAACGTCTTCCTGCACCGAGGGAGTTGTTTAAGGAGAAACAGTGTCCGTTTGTGGCCAGCGATAATACTTTCCATTCAATAGAGTTTGCAGCTTGCTGATTCATATGATTGCAGGCTGGCGCCCCGCTGGCGAGCCCCCTCCGCTGAAATTAAATCCACTCTCTTCAGTTATAAATTATAATGCTCTATAAACAACACTCCCACTGGGAACGGGGAGAGAGAGAGAGCTCTCTGCATAGTCCACTCACTGTTTAATGCTCTGCTCTTCTGCCACAAACAAGGACTGTATGTCTGCCACAGACAGCACTCTTGCTGTAATTTATAGACTGTTTGATGTTGAGAGCAGGGGAAGGAAAGTAGGATTGTAATGCGAGTCAAAGAGGAAAAGAAGTTGGAAGTGGGTGAGTGTGCAAGAAAGAGGAAGGGCAGAATACATTTTACACACATATTTTAGAGATACATCACTGTATGTATCTTTGCTGCCCCTTGGGAATTGTCCCCTCCAAAAAAAAATTTCAAAATCTGGAATATCACTTAAAGTAAATGAGACGTCCGAGCTGCAGCGTGTGACGCCAGGATCATTCCAAATCAATCAGGAGCCATCTCCACAGCTGAGACTTGAAGTCTGTTATCACAGAGAATATGAAAACATTCAAATGATAAGGATTTAACTAAAACTAACAGCAGCCCAGAAATTCCCAGCCCGGGCTGAGGAGTTTTTCCCAGAGCAGGGTGCCCGGGAGCCAACGAGGCACTCGGAGCCAGACCTGGAGCGAGGCTCCCAACCCTGCTCATTCCCATCCTCCTGCTCATTCCCACCTTCCTCATCTGTGCTGGACACAGGGAGATCACCCTGGCTCTTCTTCATGATTGCTCTGAGTTATTTTTAAATGAACACGCAACAGGCACCCGAACGCACACACAAATCCAACTTATTTTCTTTTTTTTAACCAAATGAATTAAAAAATGCCAGTGAAACTATTTCTGCTGTGGGAAAGATGAAGATTCCAAGTAAAAAGTATATTATTATCCCTAAGAACAGCCTATGTTACCCAGCTGAGAGGATACTGGGAAATACCCCATGGGCCAGCGAGAGCTTCATTAGGAGCAGAAACCAGCACGGATTTCAGAGCAGAACCCCGTCATTATTGTCATGGAAATTGCAAACTAAACTGTGAGGCAATGACAGAGTGCTCAAGAAAATGGACACCAGGATTGAGATGTCTTTCACTCCACATTTTGATGAATGACTACAAGCCAGTGATCCCCTGCCTGACCAAAAACCCTGAATCTCCTAAAACTGGCACGGCACAGTCACGTAAAGGTCTCCACATGATTTTCAGGAGTTACGTAGGACATTGGCCCAAGGCTCTTTTTGGTTAATAACATTTTCCAATTCTCCCCCAAACCCCAGCACTACACCTCTCTCTCCTTTTTCTTCTTTTGAAGGAAGGTTTTAGGTAGTGGCTGAGTAGCTTTTAGGTTTGAGGGAGGGAGGGAGGGAGGGCAGAAACCTCCTTTACTGTGAGGTTGAGCCCTTGTATGTCAAATCTGGCCTGGAGCAAATTTTCACAGCTGAATTATAAACCCTGTAAACAAGGGTTTATGATGGAAATGCTGACACAACCTTAATTACAAACAGCGTGAAGTGGGGGGAGGCTGTGTAACACACACTCCTTTTCACTGCCAGTCCTCACACACCAAGGCTGCCATCCACAGAAAAACCACTCCAGCTCCTGCTCCTGCTCCTCACTGCTCAGGCAGGAACATTTCTATCAAATCTGGTTGCTCAATACTGTCCTTTAGAAAAGAGGAAAAAAAAAAACCCAAACCAAACCAGCCTTGATTTTGTAATAAAAGTATAATCTATAGCTTAAAAATAAATTAAATAAAGGAAACATTAAAAGATAAATGGAGCAGGATGCTCTATGGCTGAGGTAATTTGAGTGGAAAGGGAAGGAGGGAGTTTACATTAATAAATGATTAAAGGCCTTAACGAGGGCCTATATCTGGTTGAAGAGAGGAGCACAATTCTCCACCTCTCCTCCTTCAGCCCAGCTTTTTTACATTTGTTCTCAATGCTGATCAATATGGTTTTCATTTAGTGATTTCCATAATGCCATATGTGATCTGCAAGCCTGACATAATGAAGGCAGAAAGAGAGCTGAAGTCATTTGAACGTTCTCGCTTGCATGTCTGTCACCAATTTAGAAAATAAATATCTATTGAGAGTTAGGGTTTCCTCCTGTCTAGGAGAATCACAGCAGGATTTGCATATGCAGATTGCAAAGCCCAGTCTTCTTTCTTCTCCCCCTGCCCCTGTTTTAAACAAATAAAAATGATGTTAAAGAACATCTTCCCCTCTTGTGTTGCAGTGAGTTTGTGTTTTTATAATGAAGAGGAAATATTAATAAAGTTTAAAACTGAATGAGGGTTGGCTCCTCTCTGCTCTGGCTGAGACTTGCTTGGCAGCCCAAAAAAGCAAAGTTTTTCTGTCTGCTGAGTCACACTGACCTGCTGGATCCCATCAGAGACCACCTGAGTTTGAAATATAATAAAAATAAGGTCTATATTAAGCAACATTTGGTTTCATCATGCCATTGTCTTCATGGGCAGAGTCTCAATCAATGCTGCAGAGGCATCACCCTTGTAAACTGAGCTCTTCTGCCCCTCAGAGGTGTGAATTACATTTGTATAACACCATTGCTATAAATTGTATGTTTAAGAAAAACCCAGGACTGGCAGGTACATTTTGGAATGCTGGAACTGGGGTTCCTGCCACCTGTAAAACTTCCCTGGCACAGGAGCAGTGTAAGAGCCATAACTGAATTGTAAAAACATCAATGGCTCAGGGCAGAGGAGATGCCACAGCAGATTTAAAGGTGTTTGGCAGCCAGTTGAGCTCTCAGATCTCACAGGAAAAGATGAAACTGGAGGTTTCTAAACCCTCACCCTTCACCTGTAACCACTTCTCACAGACTCTGACTTTGGGACTTAATTCTCTTTATAAAAATAAGCAACAGGTTAAAAGCTGTACTCAAGAGTGTCATTATTTGGGTGATTCCCCCCTGACCCAAATTCCCAATTCTTCACCAGAGCAGAGAGATGTGATGTCCTGAGTTACATCCCAACCATCAGCTCCCAACATTTCCTGGCTGCTGGGGGGGAGCAGCAGCATCTCAGGATGCTCCAGCTGGAGCACAGAGCTCCACTGCTGCACAGGGAGGATTCTCCCCTCCAGAGCTCCTGCTTTTAATGCCCAAACAACACAGGAGAAATTACAGCCTGCATTACATTCAGGATCTAGGCTGCTGCTTTGGCTACTTGGAGCATGTAAATATGAAGGTTTTGAGGTTGAACACTGAGCCATCAGAGCATTATCTGAGTTGCTGTTAATAAAACTGGAAGCTCATTAAGGGTATCTGACAGAGAAAAAACAACGCAAGTAGGGATTTGTGACTGGTGTGCAAGCTTTCCATCATAAACAAACTTTCTTTGAGGTTCAAAGAGCTTAGTTAACAATTTAAAGATTTTTTTTTTCTCTTATTGTTTTCAGGCATTGCCAACTCTTTGTTGACAAGAAAATAGCTTGAAAAAGCTCTTGGTACACATTTTTTCAAGTTCCACATATTGCTGTAGATATAAAATGTAACCATGGAAAAAAAACCCCACCCCACTGCTGAATTCCGAGAAAGATGTCAAAATTAAAATACCCTGATGATATTGTTAAAATTATAAAGGTTCTTCCTTTCTGGAAGTGCAAAGCAACATTAAAAGAATTTCTTCTCCTTCTGTTTATATCACACTTCTGCATTTCTGTTTACCCAGTGTAACTAATGGTAAGGGATTTCAGCTTCCCAATTATGATATTGCATCGACCTAATTGGATTTCTGGAGGGCTTCAGGGAATTCCAGCCTTAAAGACTTTGTTCCCACTAAATTAAGAAAGATGTGGAAGTGTGGCGCTTTCAGAAAGGGACAAACGAACCTACAGAGGAATAAATCCTGGAATAAACTGGGCTGTGAGCAGCAAAAGCACAAAGGCAGTGCCTTGAAGTGTTGTGTGCTCGCAGGGATGAATAAATCAGGGAGAAGGGAAGGGAGAGCTCCAAGGGCTGAGCAGTGCTCAGGGCTCACCTCCTGCCCAATTACAGCCTCATTGGCAAAGCAAACAAGGAATTATTGGCTCTTTAGTCGGGCTTTTCTTCTCCAGCCCCAGCCCCTGCTTCTCATTCTGGTTTTTTCTCCCCTTTTCCTGTTAGGCAAAAAAAAAAACAAAAAACCAACCCAAAAAACAACCCAAAACTCCCCCCAGCCCCCAAAGAACCCCATCTGCAAACACCTGATATTCATCTGAGTCCTGCAGTTGTACAGTCTTGTTAAATTGTTACCACCTTTTCCACGAGCAGTTTTGGCAATTAACCTCGTGGTCATACACTTCAAAGGGAACAACTGTTGAGTTTAACCTCCTTGAGCTACCATGGATTCCTTTATGATTTTTCTTCAAACACTTTCATCCCCAACAAAAAATGCAGACTGATAAGATTGGTGTTTATTTTTCCATTTTGTCAGTTTATTAGGATGACAAATACCCCGACCAGTCACCACTAGTTTGTGCTCCTCCAAGTCTGTGCAGAAGGAAGCTCTCCTGTTAATTCACATTTCTAAGGCAAGGTCTCTGCTTGCTGGAATCCATGGATTTGATCCATCTGACCCTTCCTTGCCCCTCTTTGCAAATCTCTCATATATTTCTCACAATGCCTAAAAGCTTCAAAAACAGAACATACAAGTAGAGTTAATGCTGAGGACACGTGATCCCATTACAAATATATATTTTATCTATTTATTTTGCAAAACCCCACCATTACTGAGAGACAGAACTACTTTGCACATGAAAAAGGGTAAAGAGATTCCTCCCCCCTCAATTAGAATACCAGTTAACAGGATCAGGATCTGTGTTAGTACAAACCACGTGAACTTTTTCTTCTGTCTAAACTTCTGCCTACAACATATATTAATTTCCCAGACTGTGCAGCTGCTCCTTAAGCAACTGGACAGCAAATGACAGGAAAGTACCAAAGCAAATACTACAGGAGTGTGATCAGGTTACTTGGAATGTTGTTTCCCCCTGCATTTACATTCTGGTATTATAACACATTTTTTCCTCCAAAGTAATCACAAAAATGTAAAATGGTTTATTCTTAGGAGAAGCTTTCAAGAGAGAGCCAAAGAATCCCAAAAAAGTGTCTGAGTGACCTTTTGGTAGGGAGAGAGTGGCCAGGGGAAGCATCACTTTTCTCTGGCTGCAAACTGCCTTGGGTGGGAGAGGGAACAAAATCCCTCTCCAGGAAAAGAATGGAACAAAAGTTTCAGACCCATCTCTCAGTGCGAGGAGGGGAAGCATTTGGGCAAGCATATGGCATGTGTTTCAAGTTGTGAGGGAGGCAAAAAAAAATAAAAATAATCACGATGTTCCGTGCAGCTCAGCCCAAATAGAAAACTTATTCTGACTATTCTCATTTGTCAGAGGCTTTTCAAAACTAAGCAGATCTCTCCATGGCTCTGATGTCAAAGGAGGAAGGAACCGGTGGGTATCGAGTTTACATTTTTAGGTTCTCTTTTAACTGTTCCCACTTTTAATTTTAATGTGCTTGTCAACAAAATGAGAAACTCCTTCACTCAGGGAAAAAAAAAAAAACAAAACAAAAAACAAAACAAAGGAGAAATTAGCAGATTAAATGATACATGGGTCTGGTGCTATGCTGCACAGTTCAGTGAACCCCTGCACAGATCAGCAAGATGGCTGGAAATGTCTCTTTCCGTCTGTTTTTCATCTCGGAAGGCTGTGTACTCAGCAGAGTGTGAAGAGAGCCTCTCTCCCCTCCGACCGCTCCTGCTCACCCCCCCAAAGCCCCTGCAGCAGAGAGCAGGAACTGGAGCAAATGCTTTTGTGAATTAAGAGATCTTGTGAGCGTAAATTTGGTCAGGCTGCTCCTTTCTGCAGGCCAGCCCCGGCTGCTGCCCCAGGATGTGAACTGTCAGTTCGCATAGCTGGTGATGAGTTGCAGAACCATCAGTAAAGGTGAAGACGGCAGAAGCAAGAAAGATTCAAGACTGGTGGAAATCATTTCACAAGGAAAATTTCAGCCATCAGTGGGAGGAAGCTTTGAAAAATGCTGCCATTTCCGAGTCAGAACGAAGGAAAAATTAAATTACTGCCGGTGAGGCGAGCCAAAGTCGCATCTTACCCTAGGGAGAGGTTTGATAATGGTAAACATTTGACAGCTGGCCTGAAGTTGTTATCTTGTTCTAACAGTTGTTATAGTCTGAGTGAACATTTCTGATAAGAGAACAGAAAGAAAAACACTAACCCATTTTTAATTTCTTGCTCTCTATTTGAAGCTGCCTTGCCCAAAGCCAAACAGGTTTAAAGCCGTTTGCCACCATCACTCCGATTAAAGCCTCGCTTTTTACACCGAGCACTGGACCAGGCTTGGCACTGAATGACATCACTGGGTACAGCAATACCTCAGGAATAATTCAAAATAACTTCAACCCACTCCCTCTCAATATCCCTTAAATATCCCTCCTTTGCTTCACCATGAGCAATTACAGGAATTAACCCTAAATTACAGTGAAATTGAAAAAATTAATCAGTTTAAGTATTTAACTTCAATATCTACCACAAAATCTTGTTTCACTATTATTTTACTCCAAGCTGTTGATGTACAACCACAAAACTTTAATTCCTTTATTATTCTTTACTAAGGAATACTTATTCAGACACATTAGAAAGGCAGCGAGCTCGGTTCCACCTGAGTGGAGCAATAATGAATGAAAACCGGTTCTGTTTAAGCAGAAATAGGTATGCTATCTTCACAGGAAATTTAATTATACATCAGAAATTTTTTTGTGCTCAGTTGTTACTGACAAAGCACGTATTGAGGAGGGAGACAGGGCTCAGCTCTGTCCTGCCATTAGCAGCTCCTCCTTTAGGAAAACACTGAGTGGGTATGGAAAGTACATTACATTTATGTCAAAATCCAACTCTCATCCTGGTAGAGAAGCATGGGCTGCTTGGGTTTTTTGTTTTTTCTTTTTTAAATCAGAAATGCATTTCTAAGCTGTTTGACACAGCTTAACCTCACAGAACACGTACACAAAGCATTCACCTCCCTCTAAAAATAATGAATATTTACCATGGCTATTAAACCCTGTTTAATAACATTGATATGGACTGGGGGTAAATGTTCCTATCCCTGAGTACCTAAAGCCTCCCTGCTCAATGGCAGGCCCAGGGAAAGCTGACAGACACATTTTCCCTGATGGTCACGATCCCAATCCCAACCCCAGGCACAGGATAAAACCCCAATTAGACAGGCAGCATGTGAAGCTTGTCCCTTAGACACATAAATTAACTCCAAAACTCTTTCTGTATCTCCTGCATTAACAGGTAGAAAGTGTTTCATTACTTTTTCCAGTGACTCTGCCCCACTCTTAAAGCAAGAGTGTATAAATTGATATTAAAGTATGGTATTTTGAGAATGTTTCAAAGTAAGGTCAAACTTGTATTAAAAACCTACTAGTGTAGGCTAAAATAACAGTCTGGCTGAGCAGCCCTCGGTGCATCTGGGTTCAATTACCCACTACATCCTCACTGTGTTTTCTACCAGCAAGAACAACGCGAGCACGGCTCGGAGTTCACGGATAATGTCAAAGTTAGGTTACTCAGAAGAGGATAAATCATCCAAATATCACAGTCATATTGGCAGCCCATTTTTTTTCCCCCCCTTCATCACTGAAAGCAGCACAATGTTGCATAACAACAAACAGAGGACAAAAGTCCTCACCTCGGGAGGAGGAGAGAGCCCAGCTGGAGTCCTGCTCTCGCACACGCTGAAAATGCCTCAGAAAGAGGAGGCAGAACCCAACCTAATGCACAAAGCAAACAAACACCATTTACCACGCTGGCACCCTGACTGATTCCTTTTTTTTTGGTGTTTGACCCTGGAACAATGAGGCTGGATTAACATTCATTATTTGCATTCAAGGAGCTGTCGTGGGGAGCAGGAACTGCTCCAGCACCAGCCTGAGAAACAAGAGAGGCTGGAACACTTGTGGAGTCATTGGCTCTCTCCTCCCTGACCTGCTCAACGGTGCCCAAACCCTGACCAAATAAAAGCCCCCCATGTTTTGTTTCCAAAGCTGGTTAACAAGGATTTAAGAGCTGGGTGGGTAAACATCACACCAGGGCTCCACTCAGCAGCATCCTGGGATAGAGCCGGACTGGGAGCAGCCATCCCAAGGATGTGATCTGGCTGCCACATCCTACACAAATGGCACAGGACAGACTCCAATGTCACCAGCCCTCCCAGGGGACAGCTGCCACATCCCCACACCCACCTTTACCTCCCCAACTGGTCCCAAACTGGGAGGCTGCACTCAGAGCCCGCATAAAATCACAGCAGCGTCTCTGTCTGCAAAGGCAGACGCTCCTCCAGGGAATGGGAAGATTGTCCTTCACTTCCATCAAGGCCCATAAAAAAGCAATTGTCAGTGAAGTTGCTCAAAATTATGTATGTTCTGGGAACGTTGCATGAAGTATTTTTAAAGCAGCATGTTTAATTCTGAGCAGCTCTATATGAAACTTGGTAAAAGACAGCAATAAATCACCAGCATCAAAACTGCTTTGGTGGTGCACAAGGAGAGAGTTTATCCATTCTGGAATTCTGTTTGCATCAGAGTAATAACACATTTGTAAAATGATCAATCAGGTTAAGTTTAGAGGAAAATGTGTTTTTTACCCAGACAGTGTTTGTCAGAACACTTCCAAGTTAGAACATAACGAGATTTTACAATGTCCAATATCCAGTGCTCCATTTTATATATATATATAATAAATTAATGTCACTGTAATGTAGCTAATTATATAAGGTCATTTCTTATAGAAAAGCACAGTTATAAAAGTTTGATGCCAGAACAGTCTGGCTGTTTATTAATTTACTATTGCAGATGAGAAACCCTCCTCTGACTGTTGCAGGGACAGATGCAACACATTCCTGCATTCCAGAAAAGCAACCTGCCCAGCTTACAAAATATTAACCAGGCTCCAGAAGGCCAGGCTGGGGGCACCCCAAGGCTCAGCCCCTTCCCCTGCCTGTGCAGGAGCCTCCTCTCCCTCTCCCAGCACTTGTCCTGTGCTCACCTGTTTCCCTGGAGACCAGCATTTCCAATGAGGGCTACAAATACACTCACTAATTAGGCATCTTTTGAAGCAAACCTTCCAAGCCATTTGCCATCTCAGGAATGTTTTAACTTCTGGAATAGTGATCTTGGTTGAAAAAGAGTATGAATGCAGCCCTCAGATGGGCTCAGAGCTACAGTGAGGGAGAGCTGTGAGGGAAAAGTCATCCCTGAACAGGTCATCAGCACTGCCAGGGAATGGAGAATTTTGTCAATGAATCCAGACTTTGCTGCCTGCTCTCCCACTGGGGAAAAATCTCAATATCACTGTGAACCACTACAAAATATGAAACAGAGATTAAAAACATATTTCTCACAACCTACTGCTAATGGCCAAGGAAAGGCCCTCGAACATCAGCTGATGCTGAAGGAACTGAGCCAGGAAACTGCTCCAAACCTGTGCCTGCTTTCTCAGCTCCTTGCAAAGGCTACAGGATTTACACAATTCCTTTTGCCAAGTCGTGGTGGACATCTCTCAGCATTCAAAGAAGTCGTTTACACTTTGTTGAGCTCAAATTATCCACAAAGTTCTTATTTACTCAACGAGGAGATGCAGCTGTCTACTAAATAATAAATCATTTATTTACTGCACAGGCCAGCTTGTGGACAAGGAGCAACCTGGTCCAGTGGAAAGTGTCAGGAGTAGAATTAGATGAGATTTAAGGTCCCTTCCAATCCAGACCATTACAGGATTCTGTGTTTTGTTGCTTCCAAGGCAAGCAAAGCAAACTGGGGAGATGCAGAGGTGTGTGCACACAGACAGATGCAGTGACAATACTTTTTAACTCCAGCAGATTCTCTCTCAAACTCTTTCATCTTGTAAAGGCTTCAAGACCTTTTCAAATACCAGCCTCAAATCATGAAATAATAATTCCAGCAAAATGCCCAGTTTTAGGCTATGACTGAAGATACCCATTTACATCAGTGGAATTTCAACTTGGCCAAGCACTGAGCACTTCTCCAGCCAGGAAAAATGAACTTCTTTTGCAAATAGCACTTCAGTAAAACTTGGCCAAGCTGGGCATTAATGACCAGAGAAACAGAGGATTCATATTTAGTTCTTCCTGAGCCTTAACATCTGACTGGCACAGTAGTAAATCAAATAAAATTTCATGATGAAAACTAAGGTTTCAGGTGCAAACTGTTAAATATAGCCTTGCAGGGGAGAACAGAGCTTCCCCTGGCTGCCTCTTGGAGCCCTGCAAACCACCAGGAGCAGCCAGGCTTTTCAGCAGGTTACAGGGAACATCAGAACCATGTTCAGTACCTTGACACAAACCTGCTTGCAAGGGACAGGGACTGATGTCTGCTTTCAGGCCTTGATCTAGCTCCAAAAATTCAAAATTCCCAAGGAAAACCACCCCAATAATTAAATACTGAACACACAACATAAAAACCCCAAAGCAGTCACTGTCAGCTGAGTGTACTGGGAAGAGCTCGAGACCATCAGCTGTGCAGGGGGAAGAGATGAAGAGAGTTTTAATAACTAAAATTATTAACCCTGTTTGGGGCTGAATTTACTTCCAGAATTTCTAACCTTCCCTTGCAAGCTGGAATTGGGGAGCTCTGGAAGAAGGGGGCTGTGGAGGTGCATTTTAGGAAGAACAAAGGGAAGCAGCTTCAATACAACCCTGAGCAGACCTGCAGGCAGGATTGTTTTTTGTAAGAACGATATTCCTCTGACAAGGACGTGTAAGTGTCTGTGTAAGTGTCTGCTCTTATCTAATACAAAGACCCTTTTGAAGTAGGTGGTTTGGGTGCCAGTGCTGGTGCTCCTGACACAGAAGAAAGGGTGGCTGAATGCAGCTTTGTCTGATCTGCATCACTTTGAACCATAAAAGCAGCAAGAGAGAAGGGAAGCCAAGTGCTTAATACTGGACAGCGACTTTCTTTCAATCTCCTCCACTGCCTAATTAACTGCAGCAAACCTTGCCTGGCACAGCACTGGGTGCTGCTGCAAAGGGACCACTAAAGCCAAGAGTTCCTTAAAACAGATGTAAAGATAAATTTGTCTAGAATTTAGCCAGCATTTCTCAAGTGGTTGATTTTATTTCTGTAGTGCTGGAAGTGCTGAGATGTTGTTCACAGAGGAGCAGCCATCACTCACCCTGGTATTTAGGAAGAATTCATGGTGACAACTCTTCACACACTCTGGCATCGTTCTGAAGCACCATGAGCTCCACAATCATCTTTTGGAAAGAGTTAAGAACTTTGTTTCCAGTCCATTAAGCAGGAAGGTGGGGTTTTTTGAACATTCAAGTTTCTTTTCTACTGAGCCTTTAGAGATGTGAGATCCTTCAGCTTTTTCCAAGAGGTTTGTGCATCAGAACGGACAAGTGTGCATCCTTGAGTCCATACATAAAGACTCTTTGCCCAAAATCTCTGTCAAAGAGGCTACAGAGCAGCTCAGAAGTAAGAAACCAAGAGATATTATTTAATTCTTGCACAGCTGAGATTTGCAGAATTATCACATCCCCTAACACTGAATTTCACCAAAAGGATCTCAGACCAAGCCATCCCTGTTCTGGATGATCCTTCTGAAGATCTCCTGCAGATGGAGCACACACAGAATCCCACTTTGCTGATTGCAGCTCCATCCTGGAATTAGCAAATTATTTTTAAACACTTTACATGTGATTATGCCTAATGAAAAAACAAACACACATTCACGATGGGGAGATGTTACGGTTCAAAAAAGCAATACAACATCTTTCAGCTACCCTTTCTCAAAGCCTTAATAAGCCTGTGCATAAATCAAACTCTTCCTTGCTTGGATAGACTCTCACTGAGACGTGCCCATGGTGCTAATTCAGAGCAGAAAACGCTCTTATTCCAGGCCACTGCAGTGAAGTGACATTTACCTAATGTAGCTATAAATTTCCTGATAATTAGTGGGCAGCTGATGGTGATGCAAACTGACTAGTGCAGCAATGCCAGTCTCAAACTAGCTCTCCAACACCCACAAGTTAATCAGATTTAAACCCAAAAATTTCCCAAATTCTGACTAATGCAACAGCTCAGGGACAAGGGCTGGTGCCACCGAGCCTCCACCAGTTGCTGTGATCTCTTCATGGTCCAGACACTGCTGCTAATGAGATGTAGCTCCCCTGAACACTCCATTTCTCACATCAAACAGCTCACATGACTTTTCACTTAGCCACATGTAATCAGCATTTCCTGAATTCTGTATCATTGTGGAGCAAATGTAGATTAGCTCACTTGGAACTAAAACAATGGAATTTGGAGGAGAACAAAATGGTGCTTTCAAAAATAACTTTCACAAGCTACTTCTAAAATTTCACAGCCAGGCTTGAAAGCTTCTGATGTCAAGCTGGATTTTCAAAGTCAAGTAGGTGAGGAATTAAAAAAAGTTTAAAAATAAAAGTTAAGAAACCTAGCATCAAATCACACACAACCTTTCACTCCTCATGAAGTGCATGGTCTGCAGTGCTGCTTCATTGTCTCCACCCCAAAAAAATAATTCAGTTGGACAAAAATATATTAAGGAACCTTAATTTTTCATTTTCTTTTTCCAACCTAGTGCTGGACAATATTTACATTCTAATACTTTGGAAGTATCAGAATTAAAATCAGTGTAAGACTGATTAAAGAGCAGCCTTAGAAGCACAGTGAGTTTATTTAATGCTGTAAGAACTACCATGGAAGCTGTAAGTAGCTTCTCAGACAGAGAGAAAACACAGACCCATCCTTTAAAATACTTTCTCAAAACAGTCTTTGACCTTTTGGGTGCATCATGAACGAGGCCAGTCAATCAGAGAAAACCCTTCTCCCTGTTTTTCTCTTGGATGAACTGTTCCTTTATCACACTATTTTAGGAAGAAAAAACCTTTTGGCACGATAGGTCAGCATGTTGTTCTTAAAGCAAAGCATGAGCTAAAATTTCATGAGAAAGTTAATTAACATTTGGAGAATACCCTGAAATTCTCAGTGAATGCAAAGGGCCCATCCACATACTGTCAGTGGTCAGGAAGTGTCCACTCAGTGACTCCCAAAGGAAGGGAGCAGGGAATGCTGGCAGGGATGGCACAGGGACAGTGCTCTCTCCCAGCAGAGCTCCCAGCTCTGGGGGTGCAGCAGGCTTAGCTGAGATGCAGGAGTACAGTCTGCATTTCCCCAGCTGTACTTTGGTTTTTGTTTGCCTGTTGTTTTGGACAAAAAGCTCAGAGAGGAGGGATGGACAGGCCAGGCTGTGCCTGGTACAAGCAGAGCACCCCGGGGGCTGTGCTGGGAATTGTCTCTTTGCAGCCTTGGAAGAGCAGAGGGAGGAACTCTGCTCACCCCTACAGACAGCCCCAAACTGGGAGGGGGTGAGGAAGCTGCAGGGCAGGGCAGCCCCTCAGGGGGACCCAGAGGAACCTGCTGGAACCCCACAAGGACAAGTGCAAAGTGCAAAGGACAAGCTCCACAGCAGCTGGGAGTCACTGCTGCTCTGATGGACATTCCTGCAGCAGATACAGCTCCTCCCTGCATCCACAGCATCCTCACACCAGCACAAATCTGACAAGAGAGCGACTGCAGAGATCAGGATGGATTTTAACAGACCTAATTCCTGCATGCAGAATGCAAAGACCAATAAAGGCAAGGCACATTTTTCCACGTACTCAGCTTTTACTTCATGCACTAATTATAGCCCAGGCTGGTCTTTAAAAGTGGAAAAAAACCACAGAATTAAAAACAAAAAAAACTACAATAGGGTGAAATAATTGCATTTATTTTTGTTCTGAATTCCTGATTAATAGAAGTGTTGGACCAAGTAGAACTTACCAATGTGCTTTTGAGACTTGTCTCTAGTTCCACGTCCAACACTAGATAGGAACTTTCTGACCTCTCTGAATTAAAGCCTGGTTTGTGAGCATTACTTTTTGTCATTCTTTTTCCTTATTAAAAAGGGCAGTGTGGAAAAAAGATGATTAAAGATATCAAACAAACACCAAACCTCCTGTGAATGGACTGTTGGAAAATAAAGTACGATTTAATGACGTGAGAAATTAGATGAAACTGTCAAGTTTAAAGAATCTTAAAATGGTTAACAGGTCAAAACATAAAAACTTCTTTATGTATAGAGTGAATATAAAGGGAACATGGTAAGTATCTGCCAAGGGTTAATTGCAACCCTGCATGAAAAGCAGTTAACAAGTGAGAGTTAGAACACCCAGGAGGAAAAGAAAAATTTTTCCAGTGCCATGAGAAATAAACAACAAGGGGGAAATATTTCCTTTGGCCACTGTTACCTCCTCTCCAAAAGCTCAGAGGAGCAGTGGGAATGCCAAGGCCTGGTTTGCTCTTGACTCCCTCTGAAACATTTGTCTTCATTACCACTCTTTTTAATCAGGGCTCCTTCATGAGTGTTTCTGCTCAGCCCCCAAGGGGCGACTCTGGGCTGCGATAAATCAGCATCCACACCGCAAGTCACTAATCAGCACTCTCAGGGAAAGAATAACACTGAAGTGCAGACCACTAAAGGCTTGGAGGAACCTGAAGGCTCAGTGGCCTCAAGGAAGAACGGCCCACATCAAAATAATCAGCCACTGAACCATCCCTACCTTCTAGGCTTAGCAGGACTCGCACTTGGAGATATTATTTAAAAGCCTCCTGCACACAAATTGTTCTCACTGGATAAAGGGACTTTATTGATAAAGCTCTCACCCTTGAGCTTGGTTCCTCTAATTCAGTGGATTGCACTTGTGCCTCCTGCTAGAAAGCATTCAGGGAAACAAACTTGGTAATGGATACCTCGTGCAGCCGTCCTAACATATCTAGAGGGGGAAAAAAATCAGTGTACAATGAACTGAAAGGGGAGGAAAAGGAAATGGATAGAAGATAACACATTCCCAAGGCACCTCAAGTATTACTGCAATGGAAAAAGAAAGGATTTTGCCCATTTTTTTTTGTTTTCAAAGGTTATTTATAAACACAACTAAACAGATGTCATCTCAAAAGGAAAATATCTGCATAGGTTATCTGTGCTCACGCCAAATCCTCTGCATCCAATCCCTTTTTAAGTTGGTGTTCCAACTGCAGAAGCAACCGATAGTTCAATAGTTGTTATAATTCCTTAAAATTGTCCAAATCCCCAACGCTGTGTCAGTGCTTGCCAAGGGCACCACAGAAAAAATCTGAATGCACACCCAATTCCTTGTGCCTCCCCCAGCTGCCAGCACCTCTGAGAAATAACCCTGAGCTGTAAAACTCAGCACTGGCACCCAAATTAGCAAACTAAGCATCCTCCCATCCAAGGGCTGTTGAACAAAAATCCCAGAGCAAGCTTTTCCAAAACCACAACTCAGTCATCCATGGGTTGTTTTGGGTTTTTTTTCCCCTGTTCAGACTCATCTCTATGGTACCTGGAAATCTGGCCCATGGAGATAAAGTGATTATGGAAAGATCACAATAAAAAAAAAGAATATTCCACTGTTCCTACTTCCAAAGCTCAGGAAGGTCCAGGAATCACATCCCTCCAGTGAGCTGACTCCAGCACTGAAATTCAGGTTAATGTAGGAAAATCTCCAGTCCTAAACCAACAAACCAAAATTATTTACTGTTGTCTACTTTCTTTTCTTTTTGGACTGTATAAACTGTAGGATGGATTCACTTTGAGCTGGGAGGAGAAGAGGATCTCTGTGAGTGTATTAAAAAGCCTCCTCATGGCTCAGAGTGGCAGCACCTCGTGCTTGACCTCTGCCAAACTATTCCTAAAGGCACAGAAAGCACCACTGGGACAGAGCAGCTTCTGACTGAAGGTTTCATCCTGAACACCAAAAAGGGAAGGAAAGACAAACAACCTTTGCTGTGAACTCATCGTGAACTTCTGCAGAACTGCAGGCTCACACTCAGGTTTATTACCATGAACAAGATAAAACATTTACTGTGTTAATTAAAATACAAGTCAATAATCTAATTATGCTTATTAATTAATACTCATTTGAATCTTGGAGTTATCTAAGTGGTCATTTTCAGATGATTGAAAGGAGCATGGAGTATTCAGTGAAGGGGACACACTGTGCTCCAGAGTGCAATGTTTGAGCACTATAAATAGGAGGTTTAGGGAAGTTAGGGCCGGCTTCTATTAGAGGAGCTGCTAAACCAGAGCGTGGAATGCAGCAAAAACATTCCCTCCACCAACCATGCTCCGTTACTTCAAAGAATTCAATATACCCCAGCGCTCCTTTCTCAGAGATGAAAATCGTCATTTTCAGTTGTCTGGTCCCACTCCACTTAAATGATCCTTTAATTTCCTTTCTGATCCCCGAGCCCTCAGGTGGCTCACTCAGAGCTCCGTGCCCGGGGTCGCATGAGGAGTTCACAGCTCCTCTGCTGAGCTCCTGATCCTCTCCCCGAGCAGCCCTTTCCTGTCTCGCTCTGCCTTGCGTGCTCTGCTCCCCGGCCGCATCAGCTGCCAGCCCCAATCCCTCTCCTGGAACACCCCTTCCCCCTCCAGCCCGGGCCTGACATCCGGAACTGACTTAGGAAGTGCTCTAATGGTTACCAAATTTTTGGGAACTGCCTCAGCTTTTCGGAGCTGAACATGTGTTTGGTGCAGGCAGCATCCACCGGCACCGCTTGACCTCACGGCAGCCTTCGACTCGCTGATTTTTCTTTTCCTTTTTTTTTTTTTTTGTACTTTTATCCCCCCCTCTCTCCTTGAAAAAACAAGAAAACTTTTACCAGATAACACATGATGTAAATGCAAAATTATGTTGTGAAATGACTGCAAACATGCTGTTTTCCAGATGTTTGACGAGACAGTAAAGAAACAGCACAAAGAAGGGTCAGCGGTTTCCGTCAGAGACTCTGCTGGGTTCCACATGAAAAAAAAAAAATCCCAAACCCCAACATTCAGATCTCATAAATTCAAGGGGCTCTGCACGGCTGACAAGCTATTTAGGCTTTAAAAAAGAAAACGTGAGGTTCCTCTGTCATCTGCCAAATTTCACTCCATCCATAGGTGGTTAAAAGCCATTTGACTGTTAACATTCTATGAATTTCCTAAACCCATTATTGCCTCAAATCCAAGAGACTGCCTGGGAATCGCTGCTCCTGGGAAAAGCTATCTGAGGTAAGCAGGGCTGCATCCTCTGTTTGCTTATAAACACAGATCTCCCTGCACAAGCCCAAAACTTTGCAGGAGAAAATGATCAAAAAGAGTTGGAAGAAGAGATGAAAGAACGGAGCAGCTGCCAGGCACTTCCCCTCATTCCCACCAAGCCAAGAATGACTATTGCCACAAGGAATATCAGCTTTTGTTCTCCAGCAGCTCATCCCCAGCTGATGCCAGAGGCACAGACAGATCACCCTGGTGTGCATGGCCTGGCAGCCTGGGACATTTTGCATCAATCCTCAGCATTGGCAGGGCTGCAATTCCATTTCTTTCCAACTCTGCTTCCTCTTGCAGGACACAAACCTGTCCTTCTGGGCCAGGCCATCAGGAACAGTGATTAGAAGATACTTTTTTTCTCTTCCCTTTTCCACTCAAGCAATTTTTATGGAGGCCACGACTTGTGATGGGCTGGGTGATGCTTTTTACAGAATTCAACAAATTAATCTTGAATTTTGGCACGTTTCTACATAGGAAAACATCAACCATAATTCACAGAGAGCTCTGCCAAAGTGGAAGCTCCAGCTCCAGACCCACTCATGTGTTACATGGGATCCACTCCATGCAGGATCACTTTGGATGCCTTCTAGAGACACGTGGCTCAGTCCCAGCCTGAGATGTTTGCATGGTGCCAGCAGCTCAGCGAGGTCAGGCTGCTGCTCTGAGCTGGTCAAGCTCCCACTCTGCAGCCATGAGGTTCTGGATGCAAGGAAAGGCATCCCGTGAGGATTTCCTACACGAGGATACCCACGGTGTCATTAGACTGAATTATGGTTTGTCTTTATGTGAAAGCAACACCACTGAAAACATTTTAACTCCAGACAGAGCATCTGTGGATGTCTCTGAAACTCCTGGTTCTGTTCTAGATGCACTGATCAATTCCCCTGCAGACAAACCCCAAGCCCACAATGAATTCATTCACTGCGTTCAGCAGCCAGTAATAGCCAGTAGTTGGCAGCAGGGTCCCTCCACCTCAGCCACAAGCCTTGGGGAAATCTCCCCTGGCTGGCAGAAATCTGCATCTGACAGTATGTTAGGAACATATTTGTCCTCCTTCTCTGCAGTAATCAGGATAAAAAGTTCATGTGCTCTGCCTGCCTCACTGTCAAAGCAGGACGTTCCTCTTCCAGGAGAGTCTGACACAAGAGGAGCTGGATTTCCCTCAGTTACTGATTTAATAAAATCCCCAGCTTGTCTTTTTCTGTGTCATTGCAGCACTAAAATAGTGCCTGAATTGAAATATATACTTAATTTTATTTACAGTGAAGGAAATCATTTGTTTGGTTTTGAAAGAGTTAATAAGGAAGAAAATCACACACAGTGCGTGTTAAAGGTTAGAGGAATAATCAGTCATTTGAAAAACACTACATAAACATTTTTCCGGATGCAATTTTCAGTCCAAGGATACATTTCCCAGTAGAAATCAGCAGCTAAAAAGGAAATCATTTAGTCTCCATAAGTGCCAAATTGTATCCTGATTTTTCCTGGTCTGGCTCAACTTTCAAAACTAGTGGTTCAACTTCTGCAATCTTTCACCCAATGACTATATAAACACATCCTTATAAGACAGACATAATCCTTGGGTGGGCCAATTTATGTTGGATTATGAAAATACTTAAAGTACAGAATCGTATAATGACTGTTGTCCTTTGGTTTCCACTAAAAGGGAAAAAAACCTCTCCAACACAGACAGTCTGCTCCTTCCAAGGGCTCTCCACGACTGTCGTCTCTGGCAACTGTGTCAACATCTGCTGAAAGTGATTAGGTACCACTCCATTTATTATTTAGTTATCACAAGCTCTATTTTAATGACACCTAATGTGACACATATCTATTTTGAGCTCTCACGTGCAGAAGGAAAAAAAAAAACCCCAATAATCCCTGGCAAATTGTCTGCACGTCAACGTGGCGAGTCCCTGCTGCACGAGGGGAGGGGGGCGAGTTGTTCCCTACCCCAGCCAGAAAAACAGTTCTCACTTTCAAAAATCCTCTGGCTACTCTCTGTTTGGTTAAAGGTTATATAAATAGTAGCTTTAAGAAGGATAAAACTATCTCCATACAAAGCAAACATATTCATTTGTAATTTATTGCTGCCCGATGCACATATACACATACCCAAGTATAGATGTTAAATCCAAGAAATTATCTGTTCCTGCCCGCTTGTACTTTCAGAGATGGAACTGAGGAACAATGGAAACTTTTATTCTTTGTGGAAAGGTAAATTCTGTTTTTTCACTTCCCCTGTGAAACTCTAGAGTTTTTACAGGCAACTACAAAAGTCAGCGTGTTAAAGCCAACAGTATCCCATCTTCAACACTTACCATGTGGTAGAACAGAACTTTCCTTTCCCTCCAATGTATAAAGTTATGTGAAAGAAGACATTTTTTCAAGTCTACAGAGAGTAAAGAATAAATTATAGTGATAAGATCTGGAAAAGTTTGGTTGGAAGTTAAGAGATTTTCACATCTGTGTCTACACATCCATGTCTTGGGAATAATGTATCTCAAGTACCAGTCACATAAAAATGCAAGAAATTGTTCCTCTCTCAAAGGCAGCCAAATCATTCATTGTACTCATGTCTACACTTTGACTGGTAGCTTCCAGCAGAGATCTGAGCTAGCAAACTACAAGGTTCCCCCTGATTTCAAACCCTGACTGTTTAACGTGTGTATGCATTAAAAAATACATAATTAGTAACATATACACAGCTTAATTCACCATGGCATTATTCCCTCTTTGAGCTGGAAAAAGTTAATTTATTCATGCTGTTCAAACATAAACTGAGTGATAGTGCAGGGACTCTGCCTGCAACACCAGCAGCCTGATTTATATCCCTGAAGTCAGTGACCATCCTTCCCTCTGCTTCTGAGGGCTTTGGGATTCACTGCTTTTCCAGGAAATTCTCACATTGTGCCGTGAATAATAGTCCAGTGTGATGTCAACAAGAGCTGAGGAATTGCTGCTCATTTATTTAAATAAACGTGGCACAGCCTTTCATGCCTGCTGCAGAAAACTTGTGTGCATCCCACGGCAGGAGCAGGAGGAATTGAGCTGTTTGAAATGCTCCTTGAGGCTTTTCTCAGCCAGCTCAAGATGGGAAAAAGGCTGCAAATAAAGCAAAATGTGCAGCCTAACCCTGTCTGGGCACTGCCCCCTGTCCAGTGCAGCTGCTCAGGTAACAGAAATGTGATGCACACTTTGACACACATTGCACAGCTTTATTTCCATAAAGAATAAAATTATTTCAGCTATCAAGCTTTCCATGCTTTCCTCTGGCTGTCTTATATAGTGTATGATTTACTTAAACAGATTATATTATGAACCTCTAATTGACAGACATAATAATTAACAAATACCTCATATTCCAGAGAACACATACTGAGGAATGAAGATTTAAGTGTAAGGATCTCAGATGCTCACTTTATCCTAATTTTTAACAGAGTAAAACATTCCAACAGGTTCAGCAGGGCAGAATTGTAGCAGACACACTAAGAAAACCCCAGTAGCTCTCTGAGGCACAAAAGAAAAGTTTTTGTTCAAAATCAAGAATTTCTGGCTGACGTATTTCACGTTCCTTTCAAATTTAAAACACCCTGCTCTGAAAGCCACCATTATTTCCAAGTGAAGAAAGAAAAGGGAATTTTCCCCATTTCCCCCCACTCCTCACTCTGCTATTGTCCCCTGTATCTATTTCCAGGAAGCCAGATTCATTAGGGTTAATCTGCCTACTAAATGAATAAACAAAGGATTTCTCTGTCACTGAGGGGCCAGGTGAGCCGATATCATCTTCTAACACAGAAAATCATCCACACAAATACAGCACAGGAAATTACCTGCTGCAATCCCACACCTGGGATCATTTGGCAAGTGCCTTAGAAATGTTGAGTAGATGACTGAAATCAAACTAATTATGTTGGGTTTTTGTGGTTTTTTTTTTAATGCAGATCTTCTATCTGAAGAAAAAAAAGGGAGGAAAAAAAAGGAGGAAAAAAAAAGAGGAAATAAAAGGAGGAAAGAAAAGGAGGGAAAAAAGGAGGAAAGAAAAGGAGGAAAAAAAAGGAGGAAATAAAAGGAGGAAAGAAAAGGAGGAAAAAAAAAGAGGGGAAAAGAGGAGAAAAAAAAGGAGGAAAAAACCAGGAGGAAATAAAAGGAGGAATAAAAAGGAGGAATAAAAAGGAGGGAAAAAAAGGAGGAAAAAAAAGGAGGAAAAAAAAGGAGGAAAAAAAAGAGGAAATAAAAGGAGGAAAGAAAAAGAGGGGAAAAGAGAAGAAAAAAGAGGAGGAAAAAAAAAGTAGGAAATAAAAGGAGGGAAAAAAAGGAGGAAAAAAAAAAGAAAAAAAGGAGGAAAGAAAAGGAGGGAAAAAAGGAGGGGAAAAAAAGGAGAAAAAAAAGGAGAAAAAAAAAGGAGGAAAAAAAAAGAGGGAATAAAAGGAGTTAAAAAAGGAGGAAAAAAAAGAAGAAAAAAAAAAGTCCTTTCTGAAAATATGATGTAAAAAGGTCTCTAATGTCTTGGCTTACTTCACTTACTAAAAATGCAGAAAACTTCCTTGTATGACAATGTTACAGGATCTGTTTAATTAAAGAATTCTGCTTCCTCACTAATGACAGTCACCTCTGGCTGTCTCCAGCAGTGCCCACACTGCAAAAAACATCCAGGCTTACAAATTGTCGCTGTGAGAATCTCATGAAAGATACAGAAAAAGGGATCTAATGAAGCTGACACAATTTCTAATAGCACAACATCCACCTGCCACTAACTCCTGACACAGACCCAGCTCTGTGTGCTGTTAGTTCTCACATTCCTGGTGGGGCTCACAGCTTTGGGAGCTGACATCAGAAGCAGGAGTGGAGATCTGGGAAAGGTTCACATCTTACTTTCCAGATCTTTGCTTCTTGAGGAGGAGTAAATTGAACCATGGGATGGTTTGGGTGGGAAGGGACCTTAAAGATCATCAATTCCCACCCCCTGCCATGGGCAGGAACATCTTCCACTATCCCAGATTGCTCCAAGCCCTGCAGCTTGGACACTTCCAGGGATGGGACAGCCACTTCTCCAGGAAAACACTGACATAGTAGGAACAGGAAGAGAGGTTGGGGAAATTTACCAAAAAACTCCAAAAATGAGGCAGGAAATTCCTTGGAAGCAGGGGTGTGAACTGTGCATGTGTTACAGCAGAAAAGGAGCCAGCACAGGGATCAAGAACTACAGAAAACACAATGACAAAGGTGGAAGATGTGCTCAGCAGCTGTGACTGGAGACAAGAGGAAAATCTGAGGAAAAATGAAACAAAAATGGGAGAGGTCCCAGGATTCAAAGAAAGAAGGCACACCTGGGTAGAAACATAGGCACAAAGCCCAAAATTCAGAGCTTGGCAATGCTATGGAGGAAGAAAGGGCAGGATTTGAAACTTTGGGATGAATGCTGCTCCCAAATCTACCCAGCAAAGGGTTTCCTTCCCTCCCACAAACACAGATTCCATTTGATGTTCCTTCTACAGCAAGCAAGAAGAGATAAATTAAAATTGAGAACCTAGAGAGGGCTTTGATCCTATTGCCTGGAAGTATGTATATGAATATTTTCTCCAGACGTACTTTTGCTATATATGGAAACCAAATGCTGACTAATCATACAAACCTTATGGTGCCTGAGCACAGCTGTGATCTGCAGCAGAACACTGTCACAAGGGCCCAGGAAAACAGGGAAAATCAAGAAGTTTGCTGAGAAAGAGGGGAAAATGGTGATCAAAGGCACTGGAGGCCCAATCAGACAAGAGGGAGAGTTTCTAGCTTTTAAGATCCAAGTGACACATTTATTTTTGTATTACTGAACTTCAGCAGGCCAAGTAATGGTTATCCATTCTCCAAGGCTAGAGAAAAATGATTCTGTGTGAGACCTGCTGACTCAGGACAGCAGTAACAGGATGCAAAAGCCTGAATTTTGGTTTGTTGGTTTACAGACAGCACCAGCTGGCAGGGATGGAGCCATTTAGAGATGGTTATCAGGACATGGCCTCGTGTCCCAGGCACAAACAGGGATGGGACATGGACAGAAGCTCTGATGTGGCATTGTCACTTGTGCTGGTGGCCAGGGCACAGTCAGGGCTCCACAGCTCAAGTGTGCTGAGGAATATGGGGGTTTTATTTCTCTAGGTACTCCTTGTGCCCAGAAATGGGAGAAATACCAACTCTGAAGAGCAGCATCAATTCTTGCTTTTCACTTAAAGTGCTCATCAGTGTGGCATAGCTAATTAAAGCTTTCAATAGGTGTTAAAAATTCCTGGGCTGTAAGGCAGCAAATGCATTATGAGCAGGCAAAGGCAAGTGGCTACAGTTTAGAAGCACAAAGGTGAGATAATGGCCTTCCACATCACTGAACTGTCAACCTCATTTAGCACAAAGCCTGGCATCTGGAGATTTCAAATCATACAGCCGTTTAAAAATATATAGAATGTTAAATTAAATGACAAACACGGGACATGTCACCTTTTAGAGGCAGAAATGTAAAACCAAAGCATATGTTCTCCAACTGTATTTGCTTCAGGATCAGCAATATTTTTGTAACCTCATTAGTTTCTTGACTTGGTTTTAAACATGCAAGGATGGATATACAAATAACTTACAGGTCCTCCACGTGATATCCTTGATTATAAGTCAATCTTTACCAGCAAAATAAATTAAGAACTGGAAGTTTAACTCTTGTGGAAGGTGAAGACAATTAAGAAAAATTTCTGCAAGCTGTTAGGGATGAAAGTCCCTCTGTATTTTGAGCACTGCACTAAGAGATGAGTGCAAATATCCCATTTACACGCACACCCTGTGGCTCTGTGTGTGTCAAACCATCCCTGGCAGCCCCAGGGCTCAGAGGCAGCGATGGACCCAAGCCCTGGTACCCTGGGCCAGCCTGGCAGTGTGACACAGCCCAGGCTGTATAGCTGGCTCCTGGCAGGGCGGGTGTGGGTGCTGGCACCCCGTCCTGTGGGGCAGTGTCACACCAGGGCAGCTCTGTGGGCTGTGGGGAGGTGACAAACCCCACTCCCCAGCACCATTTGGTAGCTGTGCATGGTGCTGCTGCTCTGCACAGCCCAGCCCCACATCCCCCTGGAAAAGGGGGCAGCCCCCACCTGCCACCCCCGTGCCAGCTCCGTGTGCCCCGTCACGAGCCGTGACCCGGAGCGGGCGTTCGCACTTCACGCCTTGCACAATCCCTCACTCAAGGGTTATTAAAAGGCCATAACTAGGCCAATAAAGCTGGATTTTATTTGTTCACGCACAGCACTGGGGGAGTGCTGCCTGCTGATGGCACTGAACAAAACATCACACCCCAGTCCAAACTCTTTTTCAACTCCTGCTGCAGAAGTGGATCAGTTTAACAGAGAGCAGGCAGAAATGGTCACATCACACACAGCTGGTGCCCCTCTACCTTCCCCTCCTCACCCCCATCATGGGGAATATCTGATACCACCTAATGATCACTAATTAATAATGTCACTGAACCCTGGCCCAGAACATTTTTGAGCTGTGCATCCACCCAAGAACCTGCTTCCATAAGGATGGATGATCTTCCTCTGCAGGAGCTGCAGGACCAGCACAAACCAACTGCAGTATAATTTAACTTTTATTTTTGTCAGCCAGATTCACGAAGTTTCAATCACGTTTCATTGGAGAGAAAGAAAAAAAGCATGAGCCAAACTTTGAAATAAAATCATGAAATAGTGAAGCACTGCTGGCAGTTTGGCTTACTGGGCATCAAAGTTTAAACTTTGCTTTCAACCTCAGTTCTCCAAACATGCTGTCAATCACCATAATATGGGTTAAAAATAAGAGAAAGCAAAGATGAAATGTAAATGATTTAAATGCATGCATATGTTCTTTTGTAAAATGCATAATGCAGCTGCAAGATTTTTCCTCATATTTTGGACACAAATCAAGGGGGAAATGGTTCACTTATGATACAGTGAATTTTTAATCTAACTTCAGTGCTAAAATGTAGCTCCCTGTAAGCATTTCACTGTATACTGGGTGTTGGTTTGCTTTATTTGGGTTTTTTTTTTACAACTTAAATACAAACACCAAAACCAAAAGACTACAAGAGCACTTTTTGCTTCTCCAAATTCTTTCATAGCAACTTTATGCTTGTTAAAAATCCACCAGCAACACAAAAACTTTGCAGATGATCTACAGCCATTTACAACATCTGATGTTCAGTCACAAGTTAAGTTATCCTTACTTTTAAAATATATTTTAAGCGATGGGCAAAAAGTAGAGCATAGAGCAGTTTGCTCAGCATTCCTGCTGTAAATAATAGAGGTGAAAATCCCAATTAATGGGGACTGCAAGGAGCTAGCAAGACTTCTACTGCAACAATGGCTTCTCCTGCTTTTTTGCATCAGGCAAAATGAAGTAGGCAGCAGTTTCCTGGAGTGGTACAGCCAGGATTCTCTGCAGTGTCCCAAAGCTCAAGGTGCTACCAATGCTTCTCCCACCAACAGCACCGCGACGGGGAGCCGAGGAAACGCAGCGCAAAGGGGATGGCAGGAGCAGCTACTAAAACTCCCACTCCTCCAAAGCTGTGCCAAAGCCTCACAAATGCAGGAGTTATCCCTCAGTCCAGGTGGGCTGTGGGGAGGCAGCTGGGACGCAGGGCCAGGCGGGCGAGCCCCGCTCCCGCAGCAGATGTGAGCTCCAGGGACAGCAGCTGTGCCAGAGCCCCGCGGCCTCCACACGAGGCACAAATGGCTGCCCGCTGCTGCTGGAGGGAAATGTCAGGGAAGAAAGGCTTGGCAAGCCTGGGATTTCAGGAGAGCACGGTCTGCACCCCACCTGACCTGGGGACATGGGATTTTTGATAGGACTATTACAATTGCAGAGCTTATAAAATGTATCTGGAAAGGCTTTTGTGTTGGTTTTGGGATAGGATACGAAGGCCCCAGGAATCCACTCTGAGGCCTTAAATCTGTGGCCAAACTCCAGAAAAACCCATATGTTGTTCATATCAGCACCTTTTGCTTTTCCCTGGCTCCATTTTCCAGGCCTGCACGGAGCAGAGCCTCAGGGCACCAGGGCTCAGGGACCACCTCTCACCTGGAGGAATCCCAGGATAAAGATGCCAATAACCCAAACCTGTTTTCTGTCTTTTGCTGCCTGTGTCCTGCTCGTTCCCACCTGCACCAGGGGACAGCACCAGCAAGCACAGGGAGTGCTTGGTCTCATGTGCTCCCTCAGAGACTCCACATTCCTTGTACCCACACCTCCTCTCCCTTCAGCCCAAACACCTGGAAAAATGGGAATCTGGCACACTGGGAAACTCCGGGAATTTTTCAGAATTTTTGGGGATTTTTTCAGGATTTTTTTCGGGGTTTTTAAGGTTTTTTTTATGATATTCAGGCCATTTTTTTCTAGCAGTTTGGAATGTTTTCAGCCATTTTTTTTTTGAATTTTTGGGAATTTCTTCTGGAAGGAGAAGAGTCCCAGGTGGGCTGTTCCAAGCAGGAATAAAAGCTCTGCAGCTGGAGGCTGGAACCTCCAGGACTCTCCTTGCACACCAGGGCAGCTGAGGAGGAGGATGGTGACAATCAGGGGCTCCTCTCACCCCGTGCCCCCACTCCCTGCTCCCTGCAGCAGCCACTTGCTGGCACAGCTTTGGCTGCTCCAAATGGAGCTGCAGCAGCAACCAGCACCCAATTCAGCCTGGCCTGGAATAGAAAGTGAAAGTTAAAAGCAATGCAAGCAGCAGATAAAGAACTATTAAAATCTGGCTGGGGTGATGCCAGGGATGGAGTCCAAGGCAGGAGAGGAGCCACAGCTCCAAGCCAATGGGTATCCCACAGTGGTGGATAATTAAGGAAAACAAAATATTTTCCATCTGTTTCTTTACCCCTTACGTCACCGAGGCAATAAAATATATACACAAGTAAGCACCAACAGGCTGTATTTCAACTTAGTATAAATATTTATTCCCAGCAGAGAACATCTTTACTCCAGCGAGTAGCCAGGGTGAGGAGGCTGTGATTGCAACACCCTCAAGGTATTAAACTCCACCTTAGAGTAGATGAAATGCTTGGCTAATATATCATGCCAAATAGCTCTGTTTTATGTGTCATATCCCCAAATCCACACTTCTGCTCACTCATCCTTATCACACTCTAATGGACAATTGCTAAAACCTGTTCCTTTTGGATTAACAGTGGTGAAAATAAGTGCTTATGCTGATATTACATTAAATATTACAGCAGAAGGAAGCTGAAAGACAAAAGGAAGGGTCTGCAGAGCCCTGAGGACAAGGGCTGAGGTTCTGGAACACTCCTGAAAAGAGGGGGGGACCTCAAGAGGATCAGAACCAGAATCCTGATGGCTGAAACCCTTAACATCTAACAGAGACTGCAGGCCAAAGTGGCAACAAGAAATAATGAGGCATATGTAGATGTTCTCAAAGCAAATATGGGAAATGGTGAGCAAATACTTTAAAAGATAAAGCCTAATTTAGTGAAATCACTAAATAAAAATGTCTCTATTATAAACTGGTTACAAATAAAGCTTTGCCTGGAAAAATACTGACTCCAAAATTCAAATACTCTTCTTTTAACTTGCACATCCATTTTAAGGCCATTTCAAGCAGTCTAGATTAATAGATGAGCTTAGAATATGTTACAAGCTTATAAAAATATAAAGATTTGCAAAATGCTTCCTTTAAGCAGCGTAGGAAAAGAGCAGAAATGTCAATGCACACGCTCCCTGCAAATACCAGTGGTGTGTTATTTCTGTGCAATCTCTCAAAACACAAGTACAGACACTGAGGTTTCTGGATCTCTTGTAAGTTTAACAGTAGCTGGGAGCTCTTAGATCTCCAGCTATAATAAATATTGTATCCTACAGGAGCCCATCGGGAATCTCAGCTCATGTGTTGTTCCACAGAAGATTGTGGTGTCAGATATGATTAGAATCAACACTTCCCACTTATTCAGAGCTTTAAAGCTACCTACACACAGCATTAACAACTGTTAATGAAGGATAATTAAGAGGCACATAAGAATCTCGTATTAAGAATGAGTTTTTGTTAACTCGCACAGAATACCCAGGATAATAAGATTATTTTTTCCCCCCTAAACAAACCGAAGGCATTTCTGTGCTTGCACCATTCTCTAGCCCAGTGCAGTTTTTCAGCTGATATGAACTGAAGGTGGCTTCCCCAGCTGGAAGTTAGTAGCTCACACTTGAGCAGTGAGACGCTGCAGAGGCTGCACTAATGGAGCCCTGGACACGCGTCAGGCAGGTTGTGTGACACGAGAACAACTGTCTGGGAGCAGCAGCACTGTGCCAGTGACCATTATCGGGGCCCCTGGGGGCCCCACTGCAACTTATCTTCCTGTGTGAAGAAAAACCCCATTCCCCTGGATTTGATTACAATGCTGGGGAGGTCACAGTTCAGCTCTCAGAGAACTGCTGGGCCAAAAATCTCACACGGGGGAAGTGAACAAGGAGAGCAGCACCTCCAGGAACCTCAACTGCTTAAAGTCAAGTTCCACCCAACACAGCAGGGTCTAGAAATTGCTGCTTTTTGATTTTCACTTGCATCAGTAAATCAGAAGCATGCAGCATCAGTTTTTAAAGCTGATGAAGTCTTGGTTTCAAACACAACCATCTTAGAAGAGATGAATTGCTTCGCTCACTGTCAGACTGCTCAACTGTACCAGAGGCAAACTGGGCTGAGGAGTCTCTTCTGTCCCTTGCAGGGTAAAGCTACCCCACATCACCACATTGTGCTGTGGGGAGTGAGCTGCCACCTCAGAACTGACTAAACCACCCACAATCATCACAGGGTGGAAAATTAAATCAGTATCTAATGATTCTGCTGTCTTTCACTCCCTGCTGCCATGCCTGTCCTCTCCAGTGTACTTCTCCTGCCTCCAGAAAACACCCACCAGTGTTTCAAGACATTAATGCTACTCCATGTATCCCTGCAGCTGAGTCTTTTCCCAGTCCAGGCAATGATCCAGCAGCAAGTGCCCAGTCAGTAGTGTCAGGTCATTTCAATTTCTCCTCACATCTCCCCAGACTATAGGGCATAGCTGCTTCTAGATGCAATCATGTACACTGCATTGGCATCTTGGAGCCTGTTGGAGTCAGTTCTGTCTTAAGGCTCTGTTCAAAAATCATCAGATAACATTTTCTCAAATTAGATGAAATAAATCAAGTTGAAAACATTCTAAGTAGCAGAATTTTGCATTATGCAGCTCATGCACAGACACACACTTTGCCAGGCAGATGAGCTGGATGGAGGGAGCAGAGCACATGTGAGGAAACAGATACCTGAGGTATTCCACATGCTGTCACTAGTCAGGGAATAATGCATAAAATGTTATGCAAATAGGTAACATAATAAGCATTTTAAACAGATATATTAACAGGATCAGCACAGAAGTTATTCCAGTAACTTCAGCATAGGCTGACAAGACAAATAACTACAAACCAAGCAGTGCTGGGTCGGTGTTTTTGTGTTACTGAACAGGTGATGCCCCCAAAGAGCAGCTTGTTCTCTGCCCATTATTAAAACCTCTCAATTGCTGTGAAGAACAGCCCAGGGGCCAAACCCTTTCCTTGCCTTCAAAGCTCAGCATTATCCTCTGCAGCCCTGAGTGCAATCTCTATCTGCCACAACAAACCACCTTTATCCCATGCAGGTAATTACAGGTTCAGGTCAAAGACTGCAGCCCGGATTGATTTCACCTCCCTGCAGCCCCGGCTGGCTCCACTCAAGCAGGGCAGCTCCAGCAGACACCAGAGCTCCTGGAATGGGAGCTCAGCCTGGCATTTATTGCCTGTGGCAGCAGGGACAGCCTGGGAATTCACAATGTTGGTGACTTCATCTGCCAGCTGCATTCACACATCTTTACTACCTGAATAACTGATCTGCCTGCTCCGAGGCAGCACTTTGTGGTGTACAGCTTTTGGGAATAAATATTTGATCGTGCCTTACAACAGAAAGGAACTCAGATGGTTTAAGGTGTGACAGCAGAAGTGTTTATTAAATTGCAGGTGAGAGCATTGCTGGACAGTAAAAATCTGTCCCGTGGTCGCTGCCTCACAGGTGTGGTGATGAACAATAAAATGACAACTCCATCCCCCACAAAGCCCCAGTCAATTCTTCTGTTCATCAAACCCTCTGCAGGCAGAGCTCTCTGTCCATGACCAGCCAGTCACACACAAAAGAAAAGGAAGTACTAAATTACAAGCTGATTTTAAGTGGGCATTGATTGAAGTAACCAGAAGAGAGCTTAGTATTGTCAGAGTTTTATACAACAGTAATAAACAATCTTCATTAAAAAATTATGTGTGTATGTCCCTGCAGCACAGCACTCACCAGGTTTCAGTTGAGAACATTAAGGTTCCCCCCACCCCACAAACAATTAATGAGGAAAAGAATCCTCAGGATCTTTTTCTTCTACAAATTAATTTTATTCGTTAAATAATGCCATTCACTGAAATCCTTCCCACTCAATTTCTGCATTTATTCTAGGCAAGAAAGAAACAGATTTATGATTCTATTCTGTGATCTCCTCCCAGCAGGAATGGAAGAGGTTGATGCATAAAAAGAGATCAGACAATTCCTCTGCCAATGTTCTCATCCTCCACTAGCAACGCAACCAACTCATTACTTGGCTGATGGGTAAGTGTCCAAAACCTCTTTGTGTGAGGGAATAAACAAGGTTTCCATAGACAGACTCAGAGATGCAGCCACTTCTCTTCAATGAGCAAGACTGAGTCGCTGAGCACACACCTGAGTCACTGAGCACACCTGGGCTGCAGCTGAAGGGAAACACTCGGGTGCACTCAGTGCAGCACTCTGAGCAAACTCACTGACCAACAACTGCTGCAAAATCCTTTCCCTACAGCTTTTCTAGCTCTGAAAGCTCAGAGTTGACTGTGCAGATATCCTAACCTGCCTACACCCCTAATTTCTGCATCATTCATTGTTCAGAGAGTTGTACCAGGTTTGGGTTTTCAGCTGTGGAACACATATGATGTATGTCATTCTCCACAGGTTATAGGATGAAAATTCAGAGAGGTGCCTGGACTCTCTAAGGTTTGTCTTTCATTTCTGGGCCCATAAATAGAACCTGGCTTACTAAGATTTAACCCACCTGTGTCAAAGCCAAGCCACAGTCTGAGCACACCTTTGGGGAGGAGGGACAAACAGCCTCTGCTTGCTGCACACAGTGAACCTGTGCAGTGGTTCTGCTGCTGCATTATCACCAATAATAATTCCTTCCTGCTTTACAAAGATTTAAACTCACTGCTGTCCCCCTTTAACATTTCCAACTGCCAGTCTGGAATAGCATCTGGAATTACAGTGCATTTAATCCTTGAGGGTATATTCTCTCTTTGATGCATATGACTAAAATATGTGCATTGAGGGACAAATGTCCAGTAGCTTTAGGTGACTGAACTTTAGCAAACTTTTCTTGAAAAAATAAACCAGAGAAGAGT
Source organism: Parus major (assembly GCF_001522545.3). Taxonomy (NCBI): domain Eukaryota; kingdom Metazoa; phylum Chordata; class Aves; order Passeriformes; family Paridae; genus Parus; species Parus major. The sequence goes on from NC_031787.1 coordinate 7,737,340, forward strand.
GTCTTAGGAGAATTTTGAGTTGAGAGAACCATATTGTAATATGCATTTTTAAAATATATCCAAGTAATCTTTACAGATTCAGCCACCCACCTTGAGAATGCCATTGCAAATTTTCACTATTGATAACAGCATTACAGTTCTGCACTTTTTAAATGAAGACTTTTGCAAGTGATCTTATGAGATTGTCCTTAGCACACCCCAGTTTTACAGACACATGAGGAAATCCACGCTTAAAAAAAGCACACAAACTGCTTATTAAATGCAACACCAATGGGAGAGAAGGGAGGAAGCTATTGAGGATGGCAGAAGGATAATGGGAGATGATAAACATGTACTTGGAGTCTTTTGATAGGAAGGAGAAGTGATGAGTCAGATAAGCAGAGGCGCCACACGGGTTGCATCTCCAAGCAACAGGCAATCAAACCTCCAGATAAGCATCTTCATAAAGTGCAACAGGCTCCAGTGCAGGGGCACAGCTGAACAATCACTTCCTGGTTCAGCTCAGGCAGGAAAAAATTTATGACCTACTTAAAAATCCTTCAAACCTAAAAATGTCTTTTCCATAAAGAACATCAGCCGTGTAGGGCATGCCGTGGGAAGAGCAGGAAATGAGAATACTTGAAGTGGTGGACTGGAACACAAAAACCCAGTGCTGTACATGAGTGGTATTACAATCAAACCCTTCCCCATCCACAGCTGAGATTAATGGAGTTTGCTGCACATCTCAGAGGTGGGAAGGGACAAAAATAAGCATAAAATACTCTTCTTTCCATTGCTGGGCCATTGCTGGTACAAGACTAGTTTAAAATCTCAAAAAACAGTGTATATATTTTCCTTGTGTCTCCTTTACTCTGCAACAATTCACACCCTTAAACCATCACACAATTTAGAATTTGAACACCTAAGTTCTGCATGGGAAAGAATGAGGATCAGGCAATACAAAACCTGCAAAGAGATGCTAAAATCCCTGAATCAAAAATCAATTCCAACCCAACCTTTCTGGGTGAAATAAATAAAATACTGCCATCAGCATGTCCCTAACAAAACCCATGTATTGTTTACATGAAACTTATGAGGTGTTATAACCAAACTGAGTCACTGCTGTACAGTAAATATATCTTCAGTGTCCTAACAATGTATACAATGGATTTTGGCAATTTTAACATGGACACACACGTTAAAGGCATTACAAATGAGGCTTCATCACAGTCACATGAGTCAGTTCATATTAAAGCCCCATCCACACCTCAGGAAAAGTTGTTCAGCAACTTTTGAGGCTGAGCAACTCAAGAGGCACAGTCATGTGTGCTCATTGTTTCTGTTGTAGATGGAGTAACACAGCTTTAGGAAGTGCTACAGTTATAGAATGGTCACATTTCAGAATTACAGGTGAAGGCACTGGTCCTACACAGGAGGGAGAAATCCCCACCCTGCTAATGCTGATATCTCTCTCTGGATCAGCTGATAGTGAGACACAGCTCTGCCATTAATCACTCTGAATCTCAAGTGTCACATACACAGCCTGAAGCACTCCTGTGATTCCAACTTGGAATCTTTTAGGAGCAATAAGCATAGATGAACTAGAGAAAAAAAATCATAACTGATCCATTAATATTTTCTTCTGTATTGAACAATTATTTTCAAAATTACTTTGCCATGTAGTAAAACAAACAAAATTCCCTTTCAGTAACCAGCACCAGATGTTTGTCTAAGCCCAACAGGAATTAATTTAACAACTTTTAAATATTTGAAAATGGAATTTATAAGGACAATTCTCAATATCCAAAGTAAATGTGGTTACTATTGAACTCTGTTATAAACACATATATGAAATATCCTGTAATACCCAAATAAATTCATTTGGCAAACAATGAAGTATCTTGGACTCAGCATTTATATCAAACAGCAAACAGAGTCTGAAACAGGAGCTTTTATTTTAACTCTCTTTAAACCAACCTTCAGAAACCCCTTTCTGTATGTGTTACAGTCTCTTTTTACAGTTTAACCTCAATCCAATCAGGAGCCTCCAGGGATTTTCAAATCGCTAAAGATTAAAATCCTCTCCGACTTGACTGTTTGACTAATGCTGTGTGTTTAATAATTCTACTTGTGAGAGATTTTATTTGACAAAATCCTGCTGTGTGGACCCCTCAGATGCTGTACAGCTGCACTGGAACATAAAGCTCTGCTGCTGCCCTTGTTTCTTTAGACAGGCTATTCCCCAGCACTGAGAGGAAAAGAGAACTTTATAGTACATCTATTACTCTGTTGATATTAACACAACCACTGTGGTATTAAATCTACACACTCTTTTCAGAGCAGAGCAGTGAAAATGTGCCTATTACACAAACATTAGATAAACTCTCCTGTTGTCCTGACTGTTCACAGAAATCTATTACATTTATGATTACATTTCAATGAAAGCTACTTTATAAATGACATGGAACTGTAATATTCTATGCTTCAGGCATTCATTAATAAAAGCATTTCAGTGTTAGTATTTGTAAATGTTCTGCTTTTTAGTTTAGGCAGTTTTTAGCATTCTATAGCTCATGTTAAACTTTACATAAATAGTGTGTCCAGATCTTACCACAATGCTGTGACTTCACATTTGAGGGGAAAGAGGGGCAAGGGGGGGAAAAAATCATCATCATGGCAGGACTGAGTATTTGTATGAGACAGCACTTACCCTGTGGTGCAGAAAGTCAGGACAACCTTGATGCCAACGATTAGTACACGTGTTACCAGCCAAAACAAAAGAGCAGATGGATGAATATGAAACAGAAAGTGAGGATGTTCTTACCTGAAGTAGCGTCGATGACCGTGGAGACGCCGCGCCGGTCGGCCGCGGGCCGCGGGGACCCCGGCATGCTGACGGGCTCCGAGCGCACCGGCTGGATCCTGGCAACCACACAATTCACACAGTCAACCAGGCTGGCAAAGAACTTGAAGATCATCAAGTCCAACCTACGACCTGACACCTCCTCATCAGCTAAACTTGTCCAGTCTGTTTTTAAACACATCCAGGGAGGGTGACTCCACCTCCTCCCTGGGTCGACAATTCACAGTCAGCACCTTGCCACGCTCAGCAGGGCCCAATCCCACCAGAATCACCTGGGACAAGCAGCAATTTAATTGTGAAATGGCTTAAAAGCTGTTGGAAACTTCTGTTTTCCCTCTCTTGGTGCAGCTGAGATTGCACCCAGAGACTGGGACAAAGTGGGTATTCCCAAAGGATGGCTCAGATGGGAGCTCTCAGGAAGCCTCAGAGGAAAAAGCTCACCCTACCCAAACCTGGCTAAAAAGCCTCCACTGCTCTCCTCAACAGCAACATTTTAAAGATCCATTTGTAATTGTTGATTCCTTTTGTGACACAGATCTGTATTATTTCTTTTTATTTCTGCTTTCTTTCTGCACATGAATGCATATATATATTAAAAAATAAATTTGGCAGCCATATCCTTACTCATGGCAGTAATTACACACAAGGAGAAATCACACATTTCAAACCCATGCATTTCCAGTCCAAGGACAATCTGCCCATTTTGATGGGATTAATCATATCATTCTTCTCTCTTGCTTTACTTCCGAGAGTTTCAGACACAGTCCCAAACAATCCAAGTCCCTACCACAGAACTTTGGACTTCAAATCACATGCAGAGTCAGGAGCATGGAAAGTTTTTAAATCTGGAGTTACTGGGCAGGACACAAACACTTGGAGCATAAATCTCTTCTACAAATCACCAGTAAATGTAAACCCAGTTACCTTTGCTCTTCCTTCCCTTCCCTAAGCACACCCCCTGCCCCCAATTCCAAATCAGTTCATCTCCAAAAACCAGTTGAATTAAATATATGGAAAAGAATAACAAGGAAGGAAAAAAATGAGTGGGGAAATAAATAAAACAAGGGAGGAAATAAGCATTTCAGGAGTTCACTTACTGTTCCAACACGCTGACCACTGTCTAAATTCATGGCATGAAACCACTCACATCTGAGAGAACGAATTTATTAAGCAATACAGAAAGTGTGAAAGGAAAGAGGACACTGAGCAAGGCCACCAGACTTTGTGCTACCTTTCCCTGTCATGTGCCCAAGAAGGGGCAGCAAAAGGAATCTGAGTTGCTTGGCCTGGACAGATTTTTGTCATTGGTGAGCCACGCGCTCTTCCAAGACTCCGCTCTGGACAAGCCTGATAAAAACCATGACATGTCCTACACACGTGACAGGAGGCAAATTCTGCACACAACAAATGTGAGTCAGCTGGGAAATCGGTTTTATTTTCACCTGAGGCTGTTGAGATCGAGATCATCTGTGTCAAAGTCCAGGAGAGGCTGCGGGGTGTCGCTGGGCCCGTGCGACTGCAGCACGGAGGAGCTGGAGGAGATGACGGTGGTTTGGCCTGAGGGGTGGATGGTTTTGAACTGGAACTGAGGGCCCATCCACAGGCGTCGATGAGGCCCAGTGTGAGTCACGATTTCCACCTGTGGGAAGGGGATATGGGCAATGATTAACACAGAGCTGCAGCTTCATGTAATGAATGGTTCCTTCAGTACGCTGGGCTCCTGGAATCCTGCTGCTCTCCAGTGAAAAGGGTGTTCTGAGCCAGAGTGTTTGGAGGAATGTTTAACAAGGGGAAATTGGGGATGTCTCTGCCAGAGAATGGATGCTTCAGCCAAAGCCAAGAGCCCATTGCAGAGACTGGAAAGCTCGTGAACCACCATCCTCAGGACACTGGACTCCAGTCCTTAAATTGTTCTGAAGATCAGCGCTTCATCCTGGCCACCACTTCACCTGATCCTGTTCTTTCCTCCCCTTGCCATGATGGAATACACCCCAAAACTCAAATGCTGTGACCAACAGGGAACACATTTCTGCCTGAATCTGCATGGAGCAGAGAGAGGAACCCAAGAGCCCACATCCCCCAGATATCCCCCATCCCGAGCGGGGCGAGGGAAGTGAGGGATGAACTCCTCCCAGCTTTGTGAAAGTTCACAGCTTAAACTGCTTCCCTTGGATACAGTGAGAGCTGGATTGCAAATCACAGCTCCTAATTCCTGTTGGCACGTGTGAGGAGAGGCTGGCACGGAGCATCTTGTGGGAAGTACAAGATCCATAACCCAGAGCGATGGGAAGAGTGCTGGGATGAGCCCAGGTCACGCTCAGCACACAACCATAGATGTGCCACACACAGGGTCCACACAAACACATCCACTGAACCAAAATTCTGACAACTCAACAGAAGTAGGATGTTTGTGATCAGGAAAACTGTAAATAAAGGGGTAAACAAAGCATACAACTTCTGTAATCAAGAGAATAGAATCATTAAGGCTGTAAAGATCATGCAATACAAGACTAAAAATCAAAAAGTGTTTTTAAAGATCAGAAAAAGGAAAGACAAAATGAAAATATTAAGCTCTGGAGAACTCATACTTTTAAAACAGAAAATAGACTATGAAGTTCCTATCAATTTCTGCTGAAACAACAATCAGCTTCACAGCAGAAATTTAAGTTAGTGAGGGAATTCATTAAAACAGATTTTTGTATAGATGTATACTAGTAGAGATTCTCCTTCTTTAGGAAGCAGCTTGAAACCCTGGATGATGCCAGTTCTCTGCTAATGTCAGACAACAACCACAGCCTATGCAGCTCTATTTCCATCTTTGCATTTAGCTCAGCCTAACTCAGCTTGGCTGCAGCCGCTTCTGAGGCAAGTAGCTTTTATGTAGCAGCGTAAATTAGGCCACAGATAAAGTAATCTGTGTATTTTAAGCTTGAAACCATCAGTGTCACAGAGCCGAGAGGTAAACAGATGCCTCTGCAATTTTACTGAGGCTATGGCCAGATGTTCCTATTCACTCCCCTGTTGTGTGCAGGACAAACATATTGTATCTACTTCCCACTGACAGCACACATTACCCACTGTTCTAATTGAAAAGTTGAAGTGAAGGGCGGTGTTTTTTCACTGCTTGCTGTTACTGTTGATAACAACACTTTAATTTTGAAAAACATCCTTGCACTTTAGGCTTAATCTGAAGTGGCTTGCTCGGGGAGCGCCAGCGTCGCCGCGCTCCAAGGGCTCTCATCACTTCTGCTCTCAGCAGGAATTAAACATTCCAGGAGCATTCTCGGAATTATCTGTGTTCTGTGACATCACTTGGGATTTTTTTTCCCCTTTATAAATATATTTACTCTTCTAGAGGGATGGATGTGGTGAAGTTTGAGCAGTCTAAGTTCTGTTGACATCTTATATCTTCCAAGAACTAGTAATAAACAAACAGACATAATGTAAGTTTAGCATAATCTCAATTTTTCTGATGTTTCAACAGTACAATAAGGAAATACTTCCAAACAGTCCTGGAGAGGTGGAAAACTACAGGTGAAATCTGCTCCCAATGAGCTCAGATACAATTCCTGTTGACTCCTTGATTGAGAAGTTTCATCATCTTTGTGCTCTGAGAAATCAGACACAGTACAAACAAATGAGACACCTCAATGTGCAGCCACATCTGAAACCTCAGACAGGTAAATGAATTCACATGACTGGATTCCCCAGTGAATGCTCCTCCTGGACAGGTCCATGTGGAAACCTAACCTCTCATTTCAGGAAAAGGCTGTGTATGATTTATTCACCAGTGGGAGAAGCAAATCCCATCCATAAATATTTCATATTTATGCCATACACCCCAGCAACACATTTAATGCATCACTCCCACAACAACATTGTTCTTAAACCAGAGGAAACCCACCTAATTTGTCAGGGTGAATTCCATGGATCAGGTACCTTGTAATTGCTTTGGCAAATCCAGAGCATTTGTAAATTTAATTTATTTATTTAACTCTAACCTTTCATTTCTAACAGGAACTAATTCTCAGTGTATTATTCATGACCTACATTCTTACACTGAGGTTCTGTTCTGAGCCAAATGGTCAAGTATTTACTGAGTTCCTACAGAGAAGCTTCATTGACTGAGACAAAGCAAGATTGGATAACAAGGCAAAGATTTCACCTCATATAAAAATCCTCCACCAAGCATGATAATTCTAAAGCAATACAGTATTTATTTCTGGCCATAAGTCACAGGAATTCTCAGTAGGAAATGATAACCAGGGAAGGAGGGAAGTAAACCAGCTACTGCCCCACTTTTATGGTCAAATGCAGGGAGTCCCAGGTCAGCACACAAAAGGCACCATCATTCTGCCAGCTTCCTTCATCCCTGTCCAAAAAGGACCATGCCAAGAGAAAAAGGCAGGCAGGTCACTTGGCTGTTGCCAGCTGAAACTTCCCACTTCATCCTGAGCTTCCCAGGGATGTGATTGTGTCAGGAAGGTTGGGGCTTTATCTGGTTTGGGACCATCAGATCCATTCCCACACTGAGGAGTGGAGTCAGTTTTACACACAGCAACACCCTGGCTGTTGGAAGTTTATTTCCCACTTGGAGGAAAGTTGTGAGTTTTCCTTCCAGTGGCTCCCACTGCTGTTTTCCTGACCTGGAAGCCCCCCAGAGCATACCTGTGACAGCCACTCCTCATCCTCCTGCCCGCTGTGGTCGGAGGCCAAGCTGTCGTAGGACTCGTGCCGGGTGATGGGCCCAGGGCTCCCTGGTGGCACCACTGGAAAAAAACCCACAAAACACAAATCAGATTTATTGTTAAATGCTTCATTTAAAAGAAAAAAGCTTTTTTAATAAGTCAATGGCACGACAATGTATGTGTTCCTAAATCTGTGACAACAAATTTTCTGGAAGCACAGAAAGAAATCAAATATCAATAATCAAATACTGATATCAAATATTTCATTGATTAAAAGGATGAAAATATTCCTGCTTTTTGACTTGGATGTATCCATACAGCCACCAGGGTAGCCCACTGGCTCTTCCTCTTTTAACCTGAAGTTCTTAAAATACCAAAGTATTTTTATGTTCCCACATTTTATAATCACTCAAAGTTTTTAAAAGTTTTTTAAAACTATATTATTGCAGGGTTGACTTTTATGTGTCAAGCTTCCAACCACAACAAACTTTTACAGCCATGTAGTAAAGCCCCAATAATTGGAGTTTTAATGGCAAAGCAGACACAATGGTAGCCATAAATACAGAATGGCGCCTCTGTAAAGTAAATAGCTTTGCATAAATCCATACACTTTATGGAATAAAGGGATTTCCATCCTGTGCTGTGTGTGTCAGTACCTGAAGCTACTGAGTCATTTCTCACACCTCTGGAACACAGAGTGTCCATATTCTCAAGCCTGCAACGTCCCAAATCCAGCTCAGGGCCCAACTTACTCCAGAATTATTCCAAATGCCAGAAAAATTAGGACATATTCTTACAAAGGATGCTTAGGTTGGATATTAGGAACAATTTCTTCATTGATAAAGAATGGTCAAGCAATGGAAGAGGCTGCCCAGGGAGGTGACAGAGTCACCTGGAAGGGTTCAAACAACGAGCAGAGATGGCACCTCATGGTATGGTTTAGTGGGCATGGGTTGGACTTGATGGTTTTGGAAGTCTTTTCCAACCTTAATGATTCTGTGCTTCTATAATAAAGCACCAAGATTTTCCCATGGGATATATTTGGAAGAAATTTCTCCCTGTGAGGGTGGGGAGCCCCTGGCACAGGGTGCCCAGAGAAGATGTGGCTGTCCCACCCCTGGAAGTGTCCAAGGCCAGGCTGGATGGGGTTTGGAGCAACCTGGGATAGTGAGAGGTGTCCCTGCCCATGGCAGGGCTGGAATAAAAGATCTTTAAGGTCTCTCCCAACCCAAACCATCCTGTGATGCCATGATCTGCCACTTTCCCTGCAATCCCCAGTCTGTGCCAGGGCACACCCACACCTTGACAGCCCCAGGTGTAATTTCAGCTCTGTGTCTCCATCAGTTTTCAGACAATACAGAAACCACCTCCATCTGCTTCCTTACATCCATGACAGACTTAATTCAATAACTGAGAATGTCTGTCTAGTACAAAGTCCTGTTAAAGAACACACACACCTTCCTGAGGATCCACAGTACAATCTGAATATGAAATCACAGCACCCACTTCACTTCCTCAAAGTTTATACATGAAACCAAAGAAACCATTATTTTGACCCATTTTGCTGTTGCCAGGCTCCCCACATCTCCTGGCTCACTGCTCTGAATCCTCCTGCCTGTTTTGGAGAGCACAGCTGATCAACTGCAGGCTTTCCTGTTATTGAACTCCCTAACAAACTTCATGGCTCCAGCAGATGGTTTTGCTTTCAAACCAACAGGAACTTTATGGACTGATCTGAATTTTTTTTGTTCTTTCTATCCCAGAGGCAGCTACCAGAGCTGTCAAGATTAGGGAAGCTGCAAAAACACAGCCCAGGGAGCAGCATCCCCCCTGCTTGGTCGCTGTATTTCTCCCTTGGGGAATACTTTTACATTTTACAGGAGATTCAAGATGGCTTTACAGTGAGAAAAAATTTGAAAAAACAACTAAAAAAGCTGAACAAATGATTCGTTTTGGTGCTACACTGGAAACCTTTCCCTGAGGAGTCACAGGTCTTGTGCTTCTGCACAACTTCCCAGCACAGCATTAACTCTTTCCAGCCAGGAGTGATGAAATGCTGAATTCCATGGAAAAGCTCTGCCTGAGAGTTCACCAGCAGGGCAGCAGTGATAAAGCCTCAGCTGAGGTCAGCCCTCAGTCATTTATTTGGCTGTTTAATAAAGCAGCATTTCTGTGGCACACCTACCACAAAAGCAGATCCGAGGGGCTGGCTGGGATGGGGGATCCCAGCTCACCACTGGCCCTACTCCCACCATTCCCAGTGGGAACGTGCAGTGTGCTGGGAGAAGTGACCTTACCACACACGTCATCCTTGCTGGAGATCTGCCATTGCTGTGCTGCTTGCTGCACATGCACATATGGGCACATTTTTCCAAGGTAAGAATGCCCTTGAAGTTGTAGGAACAAGCACGGTGTAAAAACACAAATCCCCCTTTTTCTCCATTTCTGGGTCACACACACCTCTCACATCGGTATCAAGTTCCAAGATCAGATTAATTTAACCCTGGGAGGACATTTCCAGGAATCTGGGCCCAGGAGTAATCTTTTATCTTCCAGCTTAATTCTTTGAAAATCTGAATTCACACTGGAAATGACAACAGACTCTCACCCATCAGTGAGGTTATTCTGATGCTGCAACACAGAGTATTTAAAATTTCTGAAGAATTTCCCAACCATGCAGGATAACAAATAATAAAAGTCCAATTCTTGCAAAGCTTTTCAGTAAGTGTTTTTTACTGGTTCTCCTGCAACTTTTCATTGGGAAAAGTCACAAATGGAGCAGACACAGAGCAGGAGCAAGAAGGCCTTGGCTGCACAGAGAGATTTTTTACTGCAATTGCAGGTGGTTTGTACCTTCCTAAAATAATCAATTCAATCAATAATCAATTGTGTCTGAGCTATGCTAACTTTTAACTTTTTCTGTTCTCACACAAACATCTGGAACAAACACATCAAATATCAGGCTGCAACTGAGTTTGTTTCATCTAGAAATACACAAACACGAAGTGAAAAAGTACAAAAAAATAAGTGCTTATTAAAAATCTAAGGTGAGAATTAAAGCATACAACTTCTGTCTGTGCAATATGACAGGACATGACTTTCAACAGTCTGCTTAAGGCAAGTCAATCCAAAAATAAGCATTCAAGGATACTTCTGATAAACTGGACTGATATCTATAGCAAAAATCAGAGTTTTGCCATCAGTATTTGGCAAGGGGCAAGAAGGATCTTGGAGCTGTTCAAAAGTAATAATGGCACCTTTACCCTCTGTCCTCCTTCAAGGGCAAAGTTGACAGCCTCCCTTGTCTGCACTGACAGGATTGATGTTACCATTATATTGAAGGAAGATTGTATCTGGAAAAAAACCACATTGCAAATGAAATTATTTGTGTGATAATTGTTAGTGCCAGGAAAACTGCACAGAAGGGACTGTGGAGACACAAGTGTCAACACAAGCCAAGGCAAAGGCTGAAATACAGCAGAGCTGATATTTCTCTGGAATTCCAGGACCTGATTCACACTGTTCCATTAATAAGTATGAAAAAAACCCTAACTGTTTAGAAACTTCTCCATGATATTTACTGACAAGGAAAGAAAACAAACAATTTGTATTAATCTCAAATAATTTGCATAGATGCTCCTGCCACGTGAGCAAGACCTAGATAAATACACATTGGAGGAATATTGGAATTAATACACAGTGGGTTTGCTCATGGATGGGCTAATTATACAATAAATACCTAAAGCTACGACAAATCTTCCTTCAAAGATTATAAATTGTCATCTTTCAGCAGCATAAAAGTGTTGGAACAAAGAACCACTACAGTTCAATTGTAGTGTGTGCACTTATGGCTTTAATTTGGGAACAATAAATCATTAGTTTTACTTAGTTCTGTGTACTTCTTGAACCAAAAGGTTTTAATTTTCTCATTTATAGAAATAAGCTTTGCACAATTCAATTTAATTGAGAGTTACAAATGAAATTCCCAATGTGCTCTTCTCTAAGGGCTGGATGTTTGTCCAAATTAAGGGCAAACAAAAGCATTTGAGCACCACAAAGCCTGTTTGTTTGGTGCTGCCTTCCCTGCACATGCCTGCAAACACCCAGAGAGCTTGCCTTTTCCATCTCCATAATTATAATTTAATATAATTAACATTTATAATGTCAAATCAGCTTCTAAAATGCAGTAGGAACAGGACAATGTACTCTCAACTAACCCCTTCAGTCTCCAGTGATGTCCCTGGTGAAGAGGTACACAGGATAAAAATGATTTATTCCTTGTTTTCATAAAAACCCCTCCCTAACACCTGATTTTGATGCTTTTTCTCTGGTTCCTGAGTTACATCTAGGTGGTGTAGAGATCTGGTGTAGAGACCTGATTGTCAACAAACTTCAGGGGTCCTTGTGCTGGAGTTCAGCTCCACAATTTGAATTATTTCCTTCATGCATTTATTCCAGTGTGATGGTTCTGGTTCAGGTCACCATGGAGCCACTCCAAATTCACCTCACTCACCTTTCTCCCCTGTTATTGATGTGATCTCAGCTCTGTCAGGGCTCGGTTTTGGTGTCTCACAGCTGTGTACTTCACATCCAGCACATGTTTTGTGGGTTTGTGGGTGCTCTGTGCCTCTGGCTCTACCTCTGCTCAAGTGTGACAACAAAGCAAAGGCCAGGATTTCATTTTGGCAGAACACTCCCAGCCATGTTAACAATAAACCATTTGTAGGCTGGAGATATGCTCGATGTAATTTTTCCTGTGGCTGCACGATACTGAGCAAAGTTCTGGTTTTAATGCAGTTTTCAGCTTGTAAACTCCTACAGGAGCATGGCATGCAAATTAAAATATCCTCCTTTACCCAAAACTACTCCCTGCCCACTTTTTTTTCTGTTAGGACTTTCTGAGATTCTCAAATGCATAAATATAATAAAATTAAGCTAAAAAAGGGCTATAAAGCAGGAGTTTAGCCAGACTGACAGCTATTTCACACCACAAATTGATTAGAGCTGCATCCATTCATTATTTGTGTAGTGTCCACAGTTTATTAGGTACTTTATGGACCATCCACTCTCTGTATCAGCACTTTATTAAAGACATAGGTAGGTCTGTAATTAGGAGATGAATTCTTCTTAGATTTTTTTTTTTTCTGACTTTGCTCCTTTCTCACACTGGTCTGACAGTCTGCAGCCTGGATTTTTTCCCCAAGGAAAAACTGGAATACATTCCCTGTACTTAATTTCATCTTCCATCTCCAAAGTTCTCTTAGGAGGCCAGTCAAGAACGATGCACTTTTAAATCTGTGCAGAGCTAGAACCTGATACTATTCACAGGATGGAGCACCTTAAAGCTGCTCAACACTCAGACTGTGAGCAGACAATCAGTTCGGCACCACAACAGAATAAATATATTCTTTTCTGAGTTCAAGAATAATTCCAACTGCACGAAGCCACGGTGAAATCCATCTGATGGCCATCTTTAAAGAATTATGGAAGAGGTAACTATTTCTATAATTCACTGACTTCAAAAGTATGTTTGACATTATTGTCGGGAAAATTATGTTAACCATGGATTACTGTTACAATCAAAGTATGTAGTGAGAAGTCAAGAGGCTTAGTAGTAAATTTTCAAAGCGGTGCGTGGGGATTTACCCGTTTGACTCCCATTAACGGCAATGGGAGGCGCGCGGCGAAATCCCCGCACGCCGCTTTGAAAACTGACCCCTGCGTGCTCACGGACCCCGCTCTAAGGACTTCCAGATGACCATGCAGGGGGAGGAAAGAACCATTTCAGCATGTGCCCTTGTTCATTATTGTTGTTTGTACACATCTGAAAGTGTTTGAGTTGCTGTGCCAGCGCTGTTTCCAGCGGCTGGTTTATAAAGCGCAGAGCAGGGCGGGTGAATTGTGCCTGAGCTGGCGAAGCCGTGCACAGGCCCAGGTGTGTCCCTGCATCACAACCTCAACAGGCACATTCCCAGCAGCCAAAGCACCTTACAGAGTTCATCTTTATCTCTGTTTTTTCACAAATATTTCGAGTTACTCCACTGCTCACACCATGATGCATCTGCCCCGCTCCTATTTACCCCAACCACTCAGTGCTCAGCCAGAAATTCAATTTCTTCCTTTAACTCTCAGTCCTGCTTCTCGCAGGGAGCAGAAGGTGCAGGCTACAGTTTTAGGGAAACAGTTTTTCTTAAAAAAAAATACCATGTACTCAATTTCATTAGAAACACCTTTTCTGGAAGGGGAAGGGGAGGCAGATTAACCTGCAATCTGTCATGCCTCCAAGTGCAAGAAGCAAACTTGAAAATTCCATTTTCACCATTTGTGACTCTTCCCAGGAAAACCCAAACACATTCTGTGTGAGAAATGCCTGCTTGTAATCAGTTTTCTCCAGGAATATTGTAACCTGTTGTAACCTATAGTCATATTTAGTCATAAAAAATAGATATAAATATATATATGCACTTATAACATATATATTTAAGATCTGCAACAGTTTTAAATGCAGTAAAAAATTCCAAATTCTAAATCATAAAAATTCTTCTAGGATGTATTTTACCAGTATCACTTACATGCTCATACAGATACCTGTATTTCCATGCAATGTATAGAGAGAATACCTGAGTTAAAATAAACACTTGAAAATTAAATCTCTGAAATTCTAAAACTCATTTTCCTGCATAGGAAAATCTAAAACTTATTTCCCTCTTCAAAATTTCAAGGAATTATAAATTTTTCACCAAGGATATGGATTTTTACAGGACATCTGTACAACTCCTTCGAGACCACTGATAAAGAGTCCCAGGAAGTTCTTTTAAGAAGTATTTTGCATTCTTTCATTATATGGTTATAATAAATTAAAACTTAATGAAAATGATTCACAGACTTTAGGCAACATCAGGAGGAAAGAATAAAACAGCAAAGTGGGAATCTAGAAAATGGATTCTCTGGCACTCTGATTTTGCAGTTTTAAGCCTGGAACACTCAACTGACACAATTTTGTGGCAAGGCCCTCACCTGTGACACCTCACCTGTGGCACCAGGTACAGCTGAAGGGCAGGAGGTTGGGCACCACTCACACAACCAGCACAGGAACATGAGACAGGTGGAAATGTTCACCCATATCCCATGGTTTGTTCCAGCTCCTCTCCACGGCAGCTGAGGTGAGCTCAGGTGAAACTCCCCAACTTCAGGGCAAGGTCAGAGCTGGGTTTGGATGGGATGGACTCTAGAAATGGGCTATGTTCAACTGGCCAAGTGCAGAACCAGTAAAGCCCAGCAGAGATGCAGGAACAGAGCAGCTGAAACTGCCCCAAGCTCCTGCTTGAGCGTGGCCCTGCCACAGAGCCAGAGCAGAAAGGCTTTGAACACCTCGTAACCACACACAGTAATTGTTGTTACTGCACAGACTCTGCTTTTGATCAGTTTTACTGTTTGAAACCCAGCTCGTTGTGACAGACATTGAACATGCCCAGAGCAAGAGCAGCTCTGGCCTCCCCAGAAATGCTACAGAACATTCTATAGTTACATCTATGGAAAGGGATGTACCATCACCTGCGTTCCTCCACCCCAAATCCATTGTTAAAGATGCACCCTCAAAAGAATGCAAGGAGAAGGGAAGAGGTACAGCACTAAATGGGATTATCAGCCCCAGTTCATTCAGCTCTGACCAGACCAGCACCACGCTCTGCTGTGCTCTGAGGAGGGCTGGAGGACCACAATGTCCAGATTCCTCCTGTGGCACTCCTTGGCTGTCATTCCAGGCATCACAGCTCGGTTTTCACACTGTCTGTGCTCACAGCACGTATCCACAGTTATTTAATACACTCTCCACCTTACCCTCAGACTTTCCACACTACTCACTAGCTCTGGGGATGTCATTTTTATTTCTGTCAATGGAATGTATGAAAGGAATGAATGAAAAAAAGAACCACGATGCTGCTTGGAGACAGAAGTCTTGCCCAGGATGAACAGCTTTCATTAGAGGGAGCAGGAAGTGCAAACATGATGTCAGAGCTACAGAGATTATCTGTATAAATGGTGTTATCATTTAACCCAAACAAACAGCAGGGAAAGGCTCACCCCCTCCCTTTGAAGACAATGGACAGTTACTAAATTGGACTTGTAATGAAAGCCATTTTCAGTGAAACACAAGATATGTGCAACAGTTGGTTCAGAAATGAAAATCTGTTGTAACAGCCAAAAGTCAAAGGCAGCTATAAATACAGGCCTTAATCTTTTCAAGAATCCCTTAACGAAGCCTATAAAACTGATTTTATCTCCAGGCCTAACTCAAGTGCAAATTCTTACTCAGAAAAATGTAACAGCCCTGCAAGTATGACTTGGAGAGCAGAACAGGGACAAGGAAGGAGAAAACAGAGTGCTGGTTTGAATGCTCACATCTTGGAATACAAATTACATTGCATTTAAAATAAACAATTAATGAGACAGCAGAAACCTCAGCTACAGGTCCACTTTTCCGAGAGAGAAACAATTTCCAGAAGCGGTCAGAGAGGGATGCAGAAACACTGCACCTTTCCTTTTAACACAACAGAAATGCTCTTTGATTATTTAAAAGCCAATTGCAAAGATCTGTCTTCAAATCCTCCTATTGCAGGTTTAATAGCAAAGAGGTGCAAGTACACTTACCAGCAACACAGGAGTAAAGTACAGACTTTTGTTTTAACAAAATCTATATTTATACGATTACATTTCCTATGGTTGAGGGCAGCTGTAATTAATGGATTTCCCTCCTTCCCCTAATGCAGTCATTTGTCAATTTAAACACAGAATGCCCAATCAATTTTGATGTATTTAGTAAGCAATTTGTCAGAGTACTGCACACCAGTTAATATATTAATTCTTGTCACTGGCCCACTTCTGACAACTGTAGGCCACATCCATGAAATTGGTCCTGATGAGCCAAAACTCTTGCCTGGAATGTGAAGAGCCAGAGGAGAGAAATCAGGTCTCAATCTATTCAGTGCCTTTTCAGGGCAGCTTTTGCTCAGTTTTAAGGGATTTATTCATTAATGTGTTAATTGACCACGTTTCAAATATTGCATCTAGCGTGCAATGGAAAAGTGACTTCAGAGTGGAGAGATAAGGAAGAAAAGAAATAAACATGAAATGAGGATGTCAGACTTTCTGGTGATGCAGAGTTACCTATTTCCATGGCAATTCCATTATGTGCCATGAATGTTGACTGTGTGAATTCAAACATGCAGAAAACATGTGAAAGGTACAGAAGTCACACAAAGGAAACCAGGGAAAGTCAGTCAGAGATGCAAAACTTCATGGCCTGGTTAAAGAGAGGAAAGGATTCATTTGAAAGAACCCTGAACACAACCAGGGGATTGTCATGGACATGGAACACACATCTTAACAGCATCCTCAAGAGTTTATACAACCCAAAGCACCTTAATTCCTAAGCCCCAAACAGCAGCAAGAAGGCAGGATTTAAAGAGTAATTAATGAGAAAACTTGGAAATTCTATGGAGAAAGCTTTAACATTGCAAGTTCCTGTGGACATCACAACCCTCCTGTGCACACGTGCAGTGCCTGGCACAACTCTCCTCCCACTGCCAGGACAGTTAACCACACCACATGCTGATGTTTATGTTACAGGAAAAACATCTAGGAAGAATAAAATGTGACTCAGATTTCTTTCTGTTGTGGTTAGACTTGGAAGTTGATCAGGACATAGGTGAATAAAAAGGGAATATCAGGGACACAAAGGCAGAATCCTATGTATTAAATGTGGGGAATGTAGAGAAATATCCACCACCTAAACCCCAGCACTGAAGACCTGAGGACTGTAATTAATCCAGGGCTTTGTGGGATGGACTCATGGGAACAAGTGAACCTGGAATCTGCTCTGTCAAAAGGAGCTCTCAGGACTGGTTATATTCTCCCTGACCCACTGCAGCTTGGAGCAGGATCCTGGCACTTCCTGCAGGCCAGCAGGTTGTGGAATTTAACGTGCAAGTTCACTTTCAAGCCATGAACTTAGAGAAAGCTGTAAATCCCTCAGTTCCCACCTTCTCAGCTGTGCAGCAGCCTGAGCTGTGGTAAGGTGCTCAGGTAGACACGAGCTGCACACACTGATGCAGGTTTCTGCAGCAGATGTCACAGATGACCTCAAAGCAAGGAAACAGCTGTGCTGATCCACTTACAAATACCCTTGGGATAAAGGTCTTGGACACTTGTTGTACAAAACATTTCTTCAAACAATGGTTCCTTGTTCATGCCTTTCTAGCTGCAAATAAAACTTTCAGATTCTTTAAAAATATTAAAAGCTGAACCGTGTGTTGATAACCTAATGTAATTATTTCTTGAATATTCTTTGTTTAGCATAAGAACTCACCAGCCTGGTTTATATTTTTCAGAGACTAAGGAAGATTCTGGCTCTGTGTTTTGGCATTGAAGCTCTTATTTATGAAAACCTGGCTGTGCAGCCCTCCAAGCAGCCTGCCAGACGTGTCATTGTTCTGCCCGGCTGCTGACAGAGGTACTCTGTGCTAAAAAGCACACTGAGGGTTTTTCAATGACCCAGGGGGCAAAGGTCACTTATTATAAATGGATAATGAGACCTAATGCAATGTTCTGAGTGTGGACAAAGAAAGGGTCTATCCATACCCCCTTGTGACTTGGTCATTCAGGCTTTTATTTCCCCTGCACACTTAATGGAGCCAAACAATTGGCAGAAATGCTATACAGAAAGGGAGAGAAACTGCTGCATTCTACCTCCAAGAGACAGCCACAAACAGTGCCCCTGAAACGGCGCCACGGCTCCTGCGAGCCCTGACGTGGCAGACAGATGGACCAGCCCCCCTGAGCCACGGCTGAGCCATTTGCAATTAAAGCCCCCGGTGGAAGAGAGCACAGCACAGCCAGGCTGCAGCTAAAGCCAGCCCAGGGCAGAGCTGCAGGTAAGCAGAGCCATGGAGCTGGGCTTAGGAGATCTCTAACAGGTGGCTTTTGTGGGAAGATGCTTGGACTCCATCGTCAGGGACTTCACTGAGGAGCTTCAGCCTGAGCGAGTCCAGAAGATAAAACTTCAAAGACAATCAGACACAAATTTCTGTTATTGCCATGTCCTGTAGATACTCTGCTGTCTTTAGTGGTTATCATTCTATTATTCTTTCCATTTTACATCCAGCTTAAAGAATTCCTGTTATGTGAATTAAAACCTGAGTTAAAAGTCTTATAATTCAAATAACACAAGTTCCTTAACTGGCCATGTAGATATTGCATTACTGTGCAATGGAAAAGTGAATTCAGAGTGGAGAGATAAGGAAGAAAGGAAATAAACATGAAATGAGGATGTCAGACTTTCTGGTGATGCAGAGTTACCTATTTCCATGGCAATTCCATTATGTGCCATGAACGTGACTGTGTGAATCTGTGTGAATTCAAACATGCAAAAAACATGTGAAAGGTACAGAAGTCACACCAAGGAAACAAGAGATAAGTCAATCAAATATGCAAAACCCCTTTAAGTTCATTAATTTGCTCCTTTTTTCTTTAAAATGTTTTCAGTAGTAAACAATTTGAAATGTATATTTGTACACATATGTATACTGTGTAACAGTATTGGAGCTGTTAATAAAATGTTAATGAAATACACAAAATGAGCCCCATCCATCCCTGGTTTCACTCTGTGGGATACAAATACAAGTAAAACAAGGCAGGAATCTAGCAAAAAAAATCCAGCCAAAATACAAATCTAATGGGGCTATGCACTACTAATTACTTTCTCATATTCTTTTGTATCTTTTGAGTTTAATCCCAGTTTTCTGTGCAGCACAGAAGAAGGAAGACTCAAACTTTGCAGGTTTCCATAACACTCAGATGCAGCAGATGGACAGGTAGAAGCAATAGATCCAATCTGGCACCAGTGTCCCTTTCACCAGCCCCATCCAAAGTGCCTCCTGGCCCACATGGCCACTTGGTGCATCTGAAATGTCCCTGTCACATAAAGCTGCCTGCACTGACAACTGTGCACAGCTCTGGTTTCCCCAGGAGAACCTCAACAGATGCCAGGAGTTGCTCCCTTGTGAGACTTCAACTGCTGCATCACTTTGATCCTAGACAGAACAGAGACTTGCTCCTCACTGTCAGTACTCTTCTCTCTCTTATAGTGTCAGATAAAAGATAAATACTCATTTTTCTACAAAACCATTATAAAAATCCATTGGTTTGTATATTTATGTAATACAGATACACCATATATATGTGGAGCTCTAGGTGTGTGAATGTTTCTGAATATGCCATGCCATGAAATGTTGGCTCTCTGGGAATGATGTGGCTGGGCAAGACACAGGACAAGGCAGGTGGGCAAAGCATCCCTGGCAGAAGTGCCAAGGCTCCTGAGAGAAGCAGCTGCCTGAGACTGTGGCTGGAAGGAGCCCAGCAACCAGGAATTCCCAAGGAGAGGGAAATGCAGATGCACTCACTTGTCACTGGGTATGGAATTCACAGGGGGAAATGGCTAAAAGCATGAGAAGGAATGAGGTGAGGAAACCCTGAAGATTTCATGGGATCTGGTGGGTGACTCTCAAGGCCAGCCAAGCACTCCCACATCCTCACAACTCTGATTCATGGCAAAAATCCCAACCCTACATTCACTGCTCCATCCTTACTAACACACACAACCCTGCTCTGAGGTTGAACATACACTGAAATTGGATGAAAAAATCAACTCAGAAAAACACCCTCTGCTTAAAACTTTCAAATGAGACAAGACAAGAAGTTGTCAGCTACTCACAGCCAGCCAGAAGATACTGGTAGTACTGCACAGCATCTGCAGCCAGGAGCAGTGGATGGTTTGCATTAAATGGTGGTTGGAGTTCATTCCACTGAGGAGTTCTGAGGTAAAACACAAGACTATTAATATTTAAGCTAATACAGAGAATGTAAATCAGTGTTTCTGTCATCACATGCAATTATCTATACAAGCTCACAAAATGTTTGTAATTATTTAAATTAGCTTGTTCAAACACTGCAATCCACCACAGGCAGTGGAGCAGCAGGGCCAAATCGTGCAGATTGTGAGGCAAAGACAATACTTGGTTGTTGACTGCAACAAGGATTGCATAAAAAAGAACCCAGGAAGGAGGTTTAGATTAAGTTGGTAAATATGTTTAGGACCATTGTATGTCATGCTGACGTTATATAAACACACAAGAGAAACTGGGGAACTTTTTTTGTTCTGTTAACTACCACTGCTTCCATCCTGTGAAGTCATTGAGCACTTACTGTGAAAATAAAGCTGTGTAAAGTTATGGATTATTGATCCAATTAGAATTTTCAATTCCATTACAACCTACTCATTTCAACAATAATGGTCCCAAAGTCTGTGTTGTAATTTTAATTAGGGTGGGCCATTCCTAAATAGCTTGGTAAATCAAGTATTGATCACTCCAGTCCAGCCATAAGCAGCACTAAGGAATGTAGGAGCCAAGAAAAATCAATAGAAAAATATTTTAAAATGTCAAAAGCACTGACAACACTTTCTCATCAATTTTTCTTTACTTTCTTCCACATGTCAGGAATAATTTCTTCTACTGTCTTTAGAAATGGTACCTTCAGCTGCTCACAGGAAAACTCACAATGCTTCATCATGAGAACCTTGCTCATGTCTCACAGCAGAATTCTGTACTTCTACACCACCAAAATAATAGTTTCTAATCTTTATATAAACAGAAAATTATAACCTGATCATTTTAAATCACCAATTAATAAAGATCTCTGCTGATTCACAGACATGTTCATGTAGTTCCACATGCAGAGAAAGATTTGGAAGCTTAGTTCCCATTGACAGAACTGCACAGAAAGCAAGGCTTGAACTTCTCTCCTTCAACAGAAAACTTCAGGAGTCTTTACTTGAGCGACAATCACGATGCAGCTCATCCAAAAATAAAGATCACAAGCATTTTGTGGCTGAAAGGAAGGAAAAGTCACAGGAATGAGGTACCTAACCAAAGTCCAGCTGGCCCTGGGGCAGGTGACCATCTCCAGGGGGGTGTCGTCGCTGATCTTGGGCGCGGTGCTGAGCGGCCGCGGCTCCAGGACGTGCTCCACCAGGCTCCCATAGCAGCTGATGATGTACAGGGACTCCACCACAAACTGCTTGGACTGATCTGGGGGGAGAAAAGGGAGAAAATCTTATTGTAACAGCACAGCAGGAACAGAAAAAGCTTTTGTGGAAATAGCAGACTCTGTTCTTTTAAGTCTTAGCTTGTGGTTAAAAATGTGAATTAAAAGTAGCAAAAGGGCTGGAGAGACAAAGAGAAAATTCTACAAAACACACAATTTTCACACAATTGTATGAGTATCTCATACAAGAGAAATTTCACACCAGGTGTGTTCAGGTGATTACACATTTCCAAACAGATCTTGTACATTTGCTTTAGCAAAGGTGTTTCACCTTTATCTCACAGTTTTTTCAGTGTCACTTCACACAGTACCTTTGGACTGACCTATCAAAGTTGGGTTTCTATCACTGTATCATAATAAAAGATCAATTATTCATTTCACTAATTAAAATTTCTTGTACATTTTACCAAAAGCACCCCAAACACAATCCTAAAATTCTTGACTGCCCCTGAGTTTAAGGAACAAAATGCACAGATTGCTTAGAACCTGCCACAAAATAAGAATTGAAGTTTAAATGCAAGTCCTAATTCTGTGAGGTACCAACCTTTTTCTCGTTTGAGACCAGAATTGTTTGCAAACCATGACCTTGAAGCTCCAAAGACTGCAGCGACACAAAACTCCCCTCCCACAGATTTACTGGGTGAAATCTGTGGAGCTGGTTTGGATTTGCTTTAAAGAAAAAACAAAATAAAATTATACAAGTTCATTCTCAAAAAAATTAAGATGTCCCTTGCTTAACAGCAATTTTAAGATATTACTTCAGAAATGGGGAATATCTGCAGTTGACATAAGGCTGAGCAGGATTTACAGATGCTCAGTGTTTCCCAATAACAGGTCCCAAATTCCCCTGGAATTCTGAACTCATTCACTGGAGAACAGCACTGGCTCATAATGGAAAACTGAATTGTTTAAAAGACCAAATATTTGCATTCAATAGAAACAACTTCTGAAGTAAATACAAAGAAACCCTAAATCCTTAGGGAACGAAAATACAGATTCTGGGTCAGCCATTGCAGGTCGATATTTCCTTGTCTTTTCCAAAGGAAGTCAGGAATAACCAGGGGATATGAGTGACAAAGGGTGGGGGGAAGGACATGCAGAGGGAACAGGGAGGGGGACACAATGCACACACTCATGAGCCACTGTTAGGACACATCAGGAATTCTATCATGGAAAAGCAGACACTGTGCCCTGAGCCCAGGATGTGCACAGAGCAGATCCAGGGGGGTGAGGATGTTTGTTGAGGTGTTTCTCCTCTCAGGGACCTGCAGGTATGTAACATTCTGCTCTGCAGAAACTCAGAACTATGGGCAGGGCACTGGCCATGCCTCAATTCATTAAATCAGCATTTCACCCTTTCCTTAACAG
Organism: Parus major; assembly: GCF_001522545.3. Taxonomy (NCBI): domain Eukaryota; kingdom Metazoa; phylum Chordata; class Aves; order Passeriformes; family Paridae; genus Parus; species Parus major. The sequence continues at coordinate 7,760,398 of NC_031787.1, forward strand.
AAAAGCTGTTTGACAAACCCACACAGGATTTTTCTTTCTCCATGTTCCCCTTGCTCTAGTCCTTTTAATTGAATTATTATTTTATATTTTTCTCTCTACTCTATTTCACTGCTCCCTTCTCTTCCTACCCACCCCTCCTTTCCATTTTTCTTATAGTAATTTTGTCTCCCACACAATTTCAGCCCATGATCCGACCATCCCATTAACCTGTTTTTTTACATAACAGTCTCCAATTCTGAGAAGTGTGTGTGCATAGGTGTATGTGCAAACAAAGGAGTGCAGGTATTAAAATGAAATTCAGCACTAGAAGAATATTTTTAAACAGCAGAAATCAATTAAAATACTGTAATGATATTTAATTTATACTAACAGATGTTACACATGGCAAGTCTGTGGTCACATGTATCAGTTAGAAATTATAACAAAAATGCTCTTTCCAAAAGAATTCCATCACACTGATCAGAGCCCATGGAAAGAGTCAGACAAACTTCCATGGACTTGGATCAGAGCTGAAGCTCTTGTACATGTGGGAGAAGCTGGAATGTCCCAAAAGAGCAGTTGGAATTTATAGTCAGTAACTCTGGTATTGAACCACCACAAAGCACTTAACATCCAACTGTTAAACCTACAGCTACAGATGCCTGGGTCAGAAACCTGTGTTCCAAAAAGGTCCTGACTATAAATGTATTCCCTTGCTTCCAGTGGCACATCATGTTTCTATATTAGAATATTTAAACTGAGATTGTGTTAGCTAACAAGCTTTTATTAGCTACTCAGAAAAAAATCAGAATAGATTTCTTTCACTTGGAAATAATCATCTGTCACAGAAAGAGTATTTTTAACCAAATTGCATATTGAGAATTACTTTAGCTCTCACTTTCCAAGTATTCACATACTCATATTCCTTCAGAAATGAAAATATAAATGTATCAGTGAATTAGAGTCTTGTTGCTTACTTCAGTTAATAAATGATTTGGTTTAATACAGAGTATTATTCAGGACAGTATCACCCACCAATCACTACAAAGCAAACCAGGAGCACAGAAATGACTCTGCCATATTCACTTCCTCTCCATAAAAGGACCTTTCTATACTGTCCTAATGTTCTTAATATTCTCAGCTTTTACTGAACACAATCTGAGGTTATTAAAATGATTTTCAAGGTTAATGAAGCAATTTAAAATGGGAAAAAAATTGGAAGCAAATGCTATTCTCAGCTACAAACTGGAGTAAAGCTCTACAGAGACAGAATTGCTTTCAAGCCTTGAAGCAGAAGTGAACCTGGGACTCAACACATTTTTCCAGAGTTCTCCACACTCTGAGTCCCCAGACCTGTGCTCAACTAAATACAATTATAAACAGCCTTAGAGGAAATGGTCTGAGCTCAGTTCTATTTACATCTTGTCTTTAGGATGCACATCTTTCAAGGCAAGCACTTAAGTGTTGGTTTCAGTGCCAGAAGCTTTTCCCTTGGAGGATGATGTTTTGTAGACACAAAGAGCAGACCTTGTAAAACACGATTACTCATGTGGTTAAACTCAGCCCTGCTAGCAAACAAAGACAAGCAAACAAACAAAAAAGATTTGTGCATCCTATTGGTTTGGACAGATTTCTGAAAAATACTGTTGAGATGTCAACAAGTCTATTCTGAAGCCTCTTGTAACTGAGGAATCTTTAATTTGACCATAATTTTACTCCATTCCTGAGTTTTCATCGATACATTCCAACTCAAATTTCATTCCTTCAGCAAACCTCCAAAGCCCAGTTATTTTCAGTAACAGTAATGCCATTAGAAAAATATCTTTCCATGTCATTGTGATATTTTAACAACTTGGAAACTATAAATCCTCATTATTCTGCAGATGCAAACACCCTCTCAGCTTTATAAATGATAACAAAACAATAATGTTGAAGGTAGGTGGTGAATGACTTGTTTCTGCTATGAACTCCTGCTCTTTCCTTGCTCTTGGCTTGTCAGCACTTCATAAATTATTCCAAGAGCTGAAATTCAGGCACATTTGGCCTCACTTTTACAAAACAGTTACTTTAAAAGAATCTTCATAATACAGTAACTTCCACACGATTGTACCATAGTTTTCCTGAGAAGAAATGCAGGAAGAAATTCAGATTTTTGGGAATCAATTCTAAAACCAAGACAGTCAAGCAAATGGGGTCAAAACATTTCCAATTCTAATTTCACTCTTCATTTTTCCCAAACATTAGGAACAGCAGCATTATATTCAAGACATCAGGAGGATGAAAAGGCAGTTTACTTTTTCCTCTCTGATCTATTGCACTGTGCAACCACACCTGAAATTCAGTGAGACACAGAAATCCTTTTGATCCAATTAGATCTGTACAGAAATCTCTATCAGGAACAGAATGAATTGGGAAAAATCTGTATTATTATTAAATGTTCTAACAAAATTTTGGAGGATTATTTCTATTTTAAATGCAGAAGCATCAAGATGTAGATACAGATGTGTCCAACTGACATTTTCTACTGAAACAGCACAAAAGGAGATGGGAGGAAACTAAAGAAGAAAATGAAGACATCACTTTGTCAGAGCTTGAAGAGCAATGAAGAGACTGAGCTCAGCATGCAAGCTCTTTCATAGTGCCAACACAGTGAGAACAGATTAAGACCTGCTGAATCCATTCAGAGCTCTCACTTGTTGATTTTGTAACGCATCAAACTCTGCCATAATCTCTGGAAATGCACTGTGCTAGCTCTTTGTAAAAATACTCAATAGTTACAGTATTTTATCTAGTGTACATTTTAATTATTAATATTTTGCTAGTAAGAATTAATACTTTTAAAATATTCTGAAAACCAGAGGCTGAACAATTGATGATGGAGCTTTATGTCTCACAAAATGTTTCAGGCTCTTAAATGTATCTTTAAATCCATTGGCAAACAAGTGACATGACTCTAAAACAAGAAATAAATTGCATATATGTGATATGAAGGAGCTGCCTTATATATTCAAATATTTATAGTCAAATAGTACAAGTCTGCAAAGATTGAAAATCACTTTGATTTCATATTCCAAACAAATAGGCTCCAAATATATGAGATTCATAAAAACAAAAGCACTTATTCCACACTAAACCCACTGAAATGGAAACATCTATGACTGCTTATGGAATAAGTTTTATCTTGACTATATAAGCATCAACAAAAGTATCAGGAGAAAAATACTGCAAGAAATTTGCAATTACACATAAAATTACAAAAAAAAATCTGTCTCAAAGTCCAGAATTTTTAATTCATTTATCACTGCGCCTACAACATAAAAACAAAGATGTTTCCAGTTGTCAGATCATGAACAAAGCAAGAAAAAGCACAAAAAGGAATGGTAGGATCCTTTATTCACCAGGCACTTAGCTGTCAAATCAACATCCATTTTGTTTACAGAATTTTAGGTCTCATTAAGACCTTAATGGAAACAACATGACTTCTTCCCCCACCCAAAGTGTGTTTTTTATCCTAATTTCTCTGTAGACGAGTAAGGACCATATTTTTGAGCTAGCACTGGCATTAAACAAACCACAAAAAGAGTCTTGTGAAAGACAGGCAACAATTTTGGAGCCTATTTCATATATTCCCCTCTTTAATCTCAGCCTTTTAATCTTACTTCAATCTAAAACCATTTCTGGTTGACGACGTCTCCTGCTTCGTGCAGGGGTGATCCACACTGCCTTTGCTCACAAATCCACTGCCAAAACTCTTCTTCCAGAGCCTCTGCACTTCTTAGATCACCATCAGGCAAAACTCTTTGGTGCACCAGAAACTGCTCTTAGAAAGGTTCTTAGGGAGGTACTTCAGAAATTAGAAATTCTCCATGAATAAGAATAAGGCAAAGCTTCCTCTCTCTCCTTCCTTCCTTTCCTTCCT
>NC_031787.1:7764561-7867024 GCF_001522545.3 Parus major
GCAGAGCTCCCAAATCCCTCCTCAGCCTTCTCTGGGAATTCTGTGTCCTACAAAGCTCTTAACAAGTTCTTTTCCTGAAGAGAATATTTTGATAGAGACATTGAGGGTGATCCATGTGGTGACAATTTCTAGAGCCAACGCAAGAGCCATGTACAAATATTCTAACAGATACTGGTGGCCATAGTTAATAGATATCCTTAGCTAAATTAAAAACAAAGAGAAAATCCCAAACCCACAGGAAAACCCCAAAAACCCAAGCCCTAGAAAACTCCTTGCTGGAAGTTTTTTAATTTTCTGAGGTGTTCCTACTTCTTCCATTCCTATTATCCAAAACTTCCAGCATCTAAGCCCAATCCTGTTATAAAGTGGTGACTGAGGTGATGCAGAGCTGCCCGAATATTGAACCAAACTCCAGCATCAAAAAACTTGTTAAAACTTGCTTTTTGTCTTGTCTGTATTCTTATAATATGCTGCAATTTTTTCACATTAAAAAGAAACCCCTTTTATTTCAAATAGCCCAGTTTTAATAGAACTGTTTCCCATGTTGGAATGAGAAGATCTTGAAGGTCCCTTTCACCCCAGGGCCATTCTGTGATTTTTTTTTTCTCCAGAGTAATCAGCTTTTCTTTTTTTTTTTTTTTTTCAGTGCCCATTTTACTGCTTCACCTCTCACTGCAGTACTTTACTGCCTACTCACTGCTAATCTGGCTTATTTTTCAGAGGTCATCATCGATGTTTTCTGTCTGTGAGCAACTTAGAGCTACAATAATAAAGGAAGCAATATAGAAAAAAAAAGCGAGAGGCTTGTTTGGAAAGACATTGCAATCATTTCTGCCCACTTAGAAATAATTTATTTTTTCAACTTCCCTGCTACTTAAAAATTAAATGCACTCTCAAAGGTAAAAAAAAAAAAGGAAAAAAAAAAAAAAGTGAATTCAATTCCTTGCAATGCTTGATGATGAGCACGTATCCATAGTTTAAAAGTGAAATAATGTGGGTGGAAACCTATGGATCAGCCATGCAGGTAAACAAATGAAAACCAAAAATTAATCCAAAATTAAAAAGTATAAGCACAGAGTTATTTTCAGCAAGGACAGCAAATGGAGTATAGGCATGCTGGGTTTGAACTGGGAACTCACCAAGGAGCTTTTATGGAAAAACATCCTGCTCCAAACAGGTAAGGTCTTCACGGAAAGGGGAAAAATGCACAGAAATTAGATGAGAACTCAATTCCCAACAGGTACACCGTACATCATGCTACTCAGATCTATGCAGAAAGCCAACAGAATCGTTGTTAGAGCCCTTGAGGACACCCTGGAGCAGCAGTGCCAGGGCACAGTCCAGAGGTGGCAGCTGCTGGGAGGGCTCCACATGCCGGGACCCGCGGGGGACATCGGTGCAAGCTGGGCTCAGAGTTAGAGCTGGGCTTAGGCACGGCTCAGGACCCCCCTCCAACCTGCTGCCAAAGCTGGGGCTGCAGCAGATACTGAACAGAACTGACAGGAAAAGGGAATTAGAATCCAAATCAGTCATAGGTTGGGGTTTTCCATGAACACTGAGGGGCCCAGTGGGGCAGTTTCACAAAGATACTGAGAGGAGGTCAAATAAAACCAACAGGTGCAATCAGAACCTTTTAGGGACAATTACTCAGCCTTTTGCCAGGACAGAAACACCCCATGGAATTCAATTGTTTGACCCAGGAATCTTCTTCCTCTCATTAAAAGCTTGCACAGATGCAGGAAAGAGAGGCCTGACTTACTTCAAATGTATTTGATGCTCCAATCACTGGATCTAGAGCTGAGTGCTTCTGGACACCCAACAATTTACACCATGATTTGATCTCATGTTTTGTTCAAGTATTTTGCACAGTGGGGAGTTTTTAACCCATTATTCTGAGGGAATTTTCAATGGATATTTCCCTTTAAAAAGCCACTGCCATAGTGGCATTTACATAAAATCTGAAAAGGAGCAAAAGGAGGCAAATTTAGAGCTACTCACGTGCTCAAGGCTTCTTTGAGTCTCATTTGGGATGTAACATCATCCACAAAATCTCTAAATAATTCATTTTGTAAATGCCAATGGTTCTGTTTTCTTCTCATACTCTGACACAGAGATAAGTTCTGGGTAGTTGAAACAGGTGAAATATTTTCAGGCAGTGAATTGCTAGAAAAGGTCCAGCACTTAAGGATGTATGAAGCACTCAGCCTTAGACCAACACAATTAAAAGGATACCAGCCTGATAAAAAAGAACTCAATAAACTAAATCTGACATGAGCACAACATCAATGAATGAAGGGACCCTCTCAAAAAACATTCAGGTGAAGGTACAAACCTAAGACACACATTCTTCAACATGCAAAGATGCAAAAATCCAGTAAAGACTAGAATATTACAGAAAAAAAAAAACCCTTATTTTTAATTAGTATTATAGGCCAAAAAAAAACCATTTTTGAGCTCCACATAAGGGACTGGCCTTTAACTTTTTGTGTTTAATAAATTGGTTAACATTTTTGGAGACAGAGCTCATTTGGCAGAACCAACCACCCTTCTAGACCTAATATATCGTCTTTGAACGATACTAAAACCCAATTAAATTGTCTGAACTGAATGATCTCCTATAAAGTGAGCACATCCAGTGTCCAAGTCAAAGGCCAGTCTAGAAGATGAGTCCAGAACAATTGCACTGCTTAAATATTTAACTGAAAGCTAAATCTCCTGCATAACCCAAAGCCAACATAATTTAAAACCTAGAATGTAATGTATTGCATGTAAATTTGAAGAGTCATTGGAGAGTGGTCAGATCTGCCTGGGAACTTAGAATTCAATTTCCAAATTATGATCATGGATGCTTTGGACACTATTTTTTTTCTTCTTCTTCTCAGCCTCAGTTGCTCTGTCTTCAAACCTCAGGCAAATAACACTTAGCTGAGCCCATTAAACATTTCAGAAGATAACAGCGGCTTTTTCTTCTTCCACAACTGCTATATTGACCTGATTATACTTTCAAATTAACAAATTCTCTTTATTTTAATTACAAATTGGCCAGGTGGGCTTCAACTGAAGGTTTTGTTCAGTTTGTTTTGGATAGAAAATGAATGGAAAATTATAGAAAATTTTGTATCTTGAAGAAAATGTAATTACACTTCCAAAGACTACAGCAGAATCTTATTAAAATGCTTTATGTGTGAGAAAACCAACTTACTACCTCCTTGCTGTTCAGAAGAACTGATTTCATTAAAAACAACAATTTTTTTCCTATGATATTTATGTATGCAATTGTTTTCCACTATTTCCTCCCCATAATATGGATGGAATACTAATTGAGAGTGAGAGAGAATCCACAAATTACAGGATAACCCAACCTTGAAGAGACAGCACCAGATGGCTGCACTCAGTGACAGCGAGAGAGCAATGCCAAGGCAAAAACTCACCCAGGTTCCCCTTTTCCAGAGCTAGGGAGAAATTCCAAAGGAAATCATGGAATGAAGATGATTCACCACTCAAAGTTTTGACAGAATTTTCACAGTTTCTCACCTGATTCTGAGTTTTAGAAAATTGAAAACTGAAACACTTTGATTTTGTGTTGTTAGGTTTAATAAAACTATTTAAGCTTTTAATAAGCTCTGCAAAGCCCATTTATTCTAACCCTCATCATGCCAAATTGAGAATCCTTTAATAAACATTGTCATCTGAACAAACTTTAGTGCAAATAATTGTATCTTGTTTCAATTACAAATGATTACAGCAGTTGCTTTGTTACTAAAATGTATTATAAAAACTAAAAGTGATATAAAATATCTGAGAAATGTGCCAGAAAGAGAAATTCTGGCTTCAGACATTCGTGCTGAATTCTTTAGCTTTACTTTTTTTTTTCTCTACTTTTTCAGTTATTTTTTCCTAATTAATTGTACCATAATGTGGTGATTTTGCACCACTTATTTTTTTTGCTGCAGTAGCTGGCCATGGGATAAATGAAGATCCCTGAGACAAAATAAACCCAAGATGTATCAGTGACTTTCTGTGCATAGAAAATTAAAATGATAAAATTGCATCAGACACTTTACCTACTTCCCCTTTCCTTGCTGAGGGTGGAATGAGGGATGGGATGAAGAAGGGATAGAGTTTCATGTTTAAAAATACACTATCTAAATCTCCTGGCTGGAAAAAAAAGCAAGGTTTATCCCTTTCCTGCAAGGCACACTGGATTTCTGTGTTTTGACAAGACTCAGCTAATGCAGGTTCCATCCTGCTGCTCACTCCAGCAAGGATGAACTGGGGAGTGAAGTATGATACAAATATAATGACCCTGTCCCTTGAGGAAGTTAAAACAAATGCTGCTGTCAGAGGAGCCAACTTTGACAATAGTTTTTCTTTTGGGGCAATTACTGTATCTTTTCTTTCCCTCCTTCCCATTACAGCTCACCCATGTCCCCACTGGAAACCAACAACTCATTCCACAAACCCAGGGAACACTTATGGAGTTACTGTGGGGCACAAAGCTGAATTCTACAATGTTCTGATTCACTGCCTTTTATAGACAATGAGATGGACCATACAGCTCTTCCCCTTTCCAATCTATAAGCTCTTTGTAAATGAGCAATGAATTATCCCACTCACCCACCTTGACAAGGAATTCAGCATTACTATCGAAATTTTGAGAGGGAAACTGAGGCACAGTATAGAAAGACTTATTAAATCCAGCTCTTGTGCTGTCCTGCATCCCTCCTAATCTTTAAAACATCAGAAGCTTCCTTACTCATTAGTGTTAGAGCCCCTCTGGGAAGGCCTGAATGTGCTGACAGCACAAACTACAGGGAAGCCAGTCAATGGGATGACAAAATGTAGGGACAAAAATTAAGTGCTTGATGAAGGTGCAGAAATTACAATGGGAGACTTGAAAAAGCAAAGGAAGAAGCAGAGGGCAGGGAAGAAGGAAAGGTGGAGGGGATGCTCTGAGATACTTCATGCTGACAATGGAAGTTGCATTCAGGGCAGAGACTGATCAGAACACGTTCCAAAATCTACACGTTTGCATGGGAGGGAAAAAAAAGCATCTGTGATGAGCAGCACGGTCATGACACAATTCCAGACTCTGTCTTTCATTCCCATAGGGCTACAGGAAACACTTTTAAAAAATTTACTGCCATTCCACCTGTCAAGCAACATGACATGCTTTGCAGCTCTGCTCCAGACACATGATATTAAGAGCACTGATCAGTCCTTTCAGTACCTGGAAAATATTTTGCTGTCTTGGATACTGGCAGAACAAACCCCAACTCAATTTTTTTGGTTAATAAAATCTACAAGACCTCATGAAGATTTAATATTAAAGCAGCTGATGTTAAGAGCAAATAAAAGGGACAAATCCAGCCCTCTAATTATACAGTATTTGAGTCTTGTTTAAATGTGCTGCAACAGATTAAATTTTTAATTCTTTTGAAGTCACAAGCACGGGAGAGGAATCTTTGAGGGCGGCTGAGCAGTGAGTGCTGTGATCCCGAGCCCAGCTCCTTTTCTGATCGCTGCACAATCACAAGGTTCAGCAGCTGCTCCCAAGGAAGAGCCTTGTTTCCTCGGAGCAGTGCTTAGAGGTGCTGACCATGTAGGTGTAAATACATCTGTCTTTTGCCATTTGCAGTAATACATGCCTCCTACACTTCTCCCAGCGAGGCAGATGGTCCCTGTCCTGTCGAAATCTTACACTGCACAGACTTCCAGTGCTATGTGTTTGCAGAAATATGAGGGCAGATGTTAAATATGTTAAACACACGCTTTGCCCCCTGGAGGTTTAAGTTAAGGCTGCTGTCTCAATTTGGTCATTTTAGGCATGCCAGGCTTCTTGGATCCTAGGCATTCCTCTTAAATCCCTGCTTTATAAATAACAGCTTTTCATGTTAATTTTGTGTACTTTCATCAAATATTTTGGATGCAGAACAAATGAAGGAAGCTCTCAGCTTAGTGTTACGAGGCTACGTGGGCTGTGCTGAAAATTATGATCCTCATTCATGAAAACTCTATTTACACAGCAGGGTATTTCCCATGACTGTTGTTTTCCCCCTTACATAAGCCTCACTGAGCATTTTAAATTTAATTAGTTTTTTAAATTACATAAAATGGAACAGGGACAGTTTGTGAATAGCATAATTTACCGGAAAACTACAAATACGAACACTCTGAATATGTTTTAGATGTTTAAGAATAAAACATTAAATAAAATATTGGAGATTTACTACAATTGCAATAATTTTAGAAAGGCTTGCTGGTATCACCACAGCATTGAGGAAACCTTTGTAAAGAATTTTGCATTAATTACAACTGTAAACCAAGGGCTTTTCCCCAAATCCTCCTCACTGCTCCTATCACCCACCTCCCCTGGCAGGGCCTCAGGTCAATTTTTAATTTCTTTCTCTGCCGTGTCCTGCCTGGTTCTAAGTATCTATTCCAGTCCTGGGAGCCCACATTTACATTTCTGTCCTTCACTGGCTGTATTCTTCAAGTCAGGTTTTTGGTATTTCCCCTCTCTGAGGAACTGTGACCTCCTGCCCTGTGACAACTTCCCCCTGACCCCACCTCCCTTCCCATCCTCATCCAGGATCACACCTGGATTTGCTTCCAAAAGTCACCTGAGCAGCAGCAAAATCTTTTTCACTTTTTTAAACTGAGCAGAAAACTAAAATCACTTAAATAAGCAACTGAAATGTGTCTGTGGAGGAAGCTAAACCTCAACATGACCCCCAAACTGTTCCTTCACCATTTCTTGAGTTCCATTTACAATTATCTGTGAAGCTGAGGAATTTCTCTCTGTGCTCGGGGCAGCTGCGTGTCCGTGGCTCACGTCTGGCTGGATGAGCCCCGTGAAATTCCCGTTTCACAGCAAGGCCAGGAGAGGATTGTTGGACAGACACGAATGGATACACACGTGCACAGCCCAGCTGCTGACTGCCAGCACTCACACCCAGTGCACCCAGCAATAAGGGATTTTACAGCATGTCCTGAACTCAAGCACAAATATGGGAATTACACAGGGAGAGAGAAAATATCCCCAAGCTCTTGCCTGAAATGTAATTCCCGGTTCACAAAACACAAGGGAAAATTCACCTCACGAGCAGGGTTTGAGCAAGAAAGCATTGAAGCAAGGGAGGCAGTGCCTGTGTTTGCCAAAATGCAGGAAAAGGTTAGGAAGCTGTAGGACTCTCAGTAGTTCTGTCCAGCATGCCATGCTCCATCAACTTTCCTTAAAAAATATAAAAGCCCTCTGAAAACTAATGGATCAATCAGATTTTTAACTGGAAAATATTCAGGAATTCAAACAACCAGAAAATGAGAGAGGAAAAATATAAACATCACCCAGTAGATTTAATTGCAATAAATATTTAAAGTTTAGCAAGAGAAAAATGTCAGCTGTTGGACAGTATTAATTAATTTAAAATTGCTATGGTTAAGGAAGCTCATAAAATCTTGTAATATATATTTAGAGCAGCTTTTCCCAAGAAAAGTGAAGTGTTTTATCACAGCACATGAGAAGTACCAAAGTGCAGCTGACTCTGGAGTGGAAATCCACACATGAATTACCGAGTCCAGAACAGTACAACAGAGGAAAAATAAGGTCAAGAAAACAGCGGGATTAAGTTTTGCCTTTCTGCTCAACCTGGCTTACTGTCTTTCCAGTTCTGATGGTCAAAAATCATTTCTGCTTGAAAAGGTTGGAAATCAAAATAAACAAACTTGGAAAAAAAAGTAAAACCATATTTTATTCTGATTGAATACAGCTCTGCTTATGTTTCATTCCAATTCCTGGTGTGAAAATGTCTCCTGACCCACCCAAACGAATATTCCTGAATTTACAGAGGTTTATATTTATTTAAATTGTATTTATTCATCTGATGTTTTCAGCCTCCTCTTCCTCCCACCCACCTTCTGCTGCTATTAAATTACATACACAGAAATTAAAATACAGAATAAAACTAATTCTCACTAATAACACAAATGACTTCCACACGAATCACAAAGGCTAAGGAAGGTTTGTGCCACTTACCCTGTGCGTTTGGTGATGGTCCCTAATGTCATTGGCTGCTTGATTTGAGCCAGAGGCAACACCACAGTCAAACTTGGGAGAGGCAGGAGTCGAGGATTCCCGGGATTGTTGTTTGTGAAGTTATTGTAAGTGTCTTGGCTGTTCAATTTACCTTGATGGGATAGAGGTGCAATAAAACATATTATTGGAATTTTTTTCCTCGTTTATCATTTCTACGTCTGCCTCAAGTAAGATAAAAAAAAGACAAAAAAACCACAAATGAGCTGCTGTTGTAATAAAAGAAAAAAATCTGAAAGAAAAATCTTCATTTCCGATAAAGAATAAATTACAAGGAAGAAGCAATTACTAATTTCACGTCTGGGGATAAGGAAGGATTCTTTTCCATGCAAGGGAAATTATTCCTGCTGCTGCTGCTGCTTGTCTGGCAGTTTTGTTCACCGAAAAGTTTTCGAGTTCAATTTGAAGGACAAGCTCTGGATTCCAATTCTCTATTTAAAAAAAAAGGAGTATCTGGAAGGGAATTATTTTCCTAAAGTACCACATACAGTGTTGGTAATTGGAAGTCCTGAAAAGGTCGCTTTTGTTGTCTCGACGGATAAAGACACACAGAATAATCATCTGCAGAGCTAAGGCTGGAGGGAAATATCAAGTAACTATGTCAAATAAAGCCATGCCAAACTAGATGTAAAAATCAAGAAAGTATCAGAAAAGTAACAAATTTCATATTCATTCAAAAAGACAAAAATGAAACACAGGTACTGAAAAAAGGAAAGGGAAAACATAGCAAAAAAGCCCTCAACAACCCTAAATTTAGCTGATTTCAAAGAGGTCTGTGCTGGATGGAAGCCCAGTTTGGATACGCTTTCTTACTCACTGTATCACTCTGTAGTCACAACCTTTCATTCTTCAGTTGGAAAAGGAAACTAGCTCCAAATTTCATGGACAGTAAAGAAAGAAATGTGAAGAAACCAAAGAAAGAAGTTAAACAAAAAAAGGGGCCAGTCTGTTTATAGCAGAATCAAAAGTACTTTAAATAGACAAGCAACCATGAATTAAAAGGTTTAGATCATTAACTTGTTTTTCTGTGTTCCTATAATGCTGTGAAACACTGGCTTTGTTCTTAATCAAAAGGGAACCATATTGGGAATTAGGTTCCTAAACAACTGATGCATTCTACACAGATATTATACAAATCCCAGGCCAAATCCATACAATCTGCCTCAAGAGCAGCCACCTTTTTTCAAGGAAGAAAAACAGCACAGCAAAGGGTTTCTCACAGGAAGCTGCCTGAAAAGCTTTAATGGTACTTCAGATGGATTGAAAATAGGAAAAGGAAGGCGGAAAAATCTTAATGAATGTCTCATCATCCTAAAGACACTCAATGCTTCCTTCACCCTTCTTTTAATACTATATAACTGTAAGCTTGGGGGTTTTATTTGGATTTTTTTCTGCAAAGCCCCCAGACCTCTGAGTCTCAGAGAAGCACAATTACAGAAATGATGAAATTACAAAGTGTATTTTGTGATAAGTATCTGGCCTGAACATCCATCAATACGTTTTAAGAGAAACAGCAAGGCTTTAATGAAGAACAAGCCTATTGAAGTTCCCAGAGAGCAGGTTTCATTAATAGCAATTTTCCTGCACCAACTTGGAATAAAAAGAAAAAGGAAAAGGAAAAAAAAAAACAAACCCATCTCAGTTTTAAATAAGACTGAGATGCAATTAATTTTTTTTTTAAGATTAGTTTAATAATGCATTTTTCATTCTTGCAAGAAGGTATATGAATAGTTTTGTGCATTATTGTCTAATTAGTCACTGTTCCTGCAACCAAGGCCTCTCTGGAAGTGCTCCCCTCTCCCATATTCCCCTGGATCCCCACGGACACAGCAAACACTGACAGTGTCTACTGAGGGGGCTCCAAACCTCTGTAATTCGTTTTCTTTCACTTGGTCAGAATCTAATGATTAACTCTGAACTACTGATCCAAAGGCAGGGTTGGAACAGCCCCCTCTCCCCTCTCAAGGCACATTTCATGTCTCAGTGCTCCCTGCTCCCAGCTTCATGTGGTTTTCCATATGCAAAGCCTTCAGCTGATTCATTGGAATATTTGCATGCAGAAAAATGAGGAATTTACAGACGTCCTTCCTACACACAGATGAGCTACTCTGCCTCCATACAAGCTGAGGACTCCCAGAGCAATTAGGGATACTTAAAAAACTGCCGGATTATCTCATCCCTTCAGAGTTTTTTATTAATTGTAGGAACAACATCTTACAAATTCTTAGACTCACATATAAAGAAACATAATTAAACGAAGAAAAAAGTACTAAACAATTTAAAAAAAGAATGAAAATGTGTAGAAGAGATTCTGAAAGGGACTAAAATATAAGATGATTCCTCTTTGAGAAAGAAACCAAAAAATATTCAGGAGGTCAAACATTTAATTTGTAACTATGTATTTGGAAATATAGCTAAATCTGATGTATACAAATCTCAATAAAAAATTAACTAAACCAGACCTCATAACGCACAGCACTTCACAGCACAAACATGATAAAAAAATTCTGCTGTGACAAATGGAAAAGCTGTAAATACCAAACATATGTCACAAAAACCATTGCCTGCCAACCTGCATTTTCTGCTGCAACAGTCAGTTGGCTTAACTGCAGAAATTGTAATTAAAAGTGATACTAGTCAAAAATTAAAAGTTGGAATGCTACAAAGAGGAGAGAAATTATTTCTGACAGGAAAGTTGTTCTTGTAAATCTGACTACAATAGTATTAAGATGGTGGGGACGATTAAGGTTAAAGAAAAGCCTCTAATTTTAGGATGTGCTGCTGTACCCATCCAGGAATCCTAAAAATTCCCCCTCTGTTCCTACAACCCTTCCAAGTAGGAAACTCCTGCAGCAAACAGGAGTTGTGTGCGCACAGGGCAGTCAGATTGGGCCAAAAGAGCACAAAGAATGCAGTCAAGCATCAACATTATTTCTGCAGCTCAAGCCGTTGTTGATTCACTGTCAAAGGACAAGCAACAAAAAAGCCAAAGTTTAAGTCGGGTAGAAATATCCAGTATTTTTCATCCAGCAGAATGCTGAACTCAAGTTACCTCCTGACATGTGGACACTGCATTTAACTGTAAATGGTTGGAGACTGACACACACAGATCTCATCCCACAGATTACTCCAGGAATGCTTTTATTGCAATCAATCATCGCCAGCACAATTCCATGGAAAACGTGTCCTCTCAAGGATCATTTCCAGTGGAGCATCCCAAGCAAGGAGGCACTTTCCCTTGGTAATCACCCACAGCCCTCAGGACCCCGTGCAAGCCATGGGGTCAAGCATTTGTCTTTCCATGGGCTGCTGTAGGGGAGATTTTTGTATCAGAGCATGGGATACATTAAAGCCAGTTTAGGCTGGTAAATCTCTTACTAATTTTATTAATGGACTTCCAAAAAGCTGAGGATGCCAAAGCTCTGGAGTCTGACAAGTTCATTTGCAAGTGCAGCCTTACATTGGGCAAACATTGCCTACTGAGACACGGAAAAGCCAACCCAGTGGTTTTGGAGCTGTTTGCTGAGAGCCTGCAAAACCACCACCACCTCATCCCCCCAAAACCTGAGCCACTCTTTTCCAGACGTTTTATTCCACTGACATTCAAAGGAGAAATGGATTAAGCTGAGGATAAAAGTGAAAAAGAAAACAACAATGGGCTTTGTTGTTGGGGGGAGGGAGCGGCGGCCGGGCCGAGCTGTATTCCCAAACCGGCCATCACTGACAGACTCACTTCCACCGAGGAAAAAAGGGAGGCCTGCAAGTGCCGGACAAAAGAAATCCCAGCAGACAAAGAAAAAACAAATTAAAAGCACCATTATAAAACACAGATGCTATAAGGAAAATAAACTTCATAAGATTTAGTGGGTTTTGACAAAGCTGGACATCTGTGGAAAAGCCATCAGGAGCAGCTCCCAGGTATGGCCGGACAGGCTCGGGGTCCCACGGCATCGCTTCCCTCCCCAACCCCTGGGCAGAGACACCCTCAGCTCTCCACAAACCTCCAATGTTAAACCTGTAAGTTCCTCTTTAGGCCTGAATATGAGATTTAAACATTTCATCAAATCACACTTTTTTAAGTTTTCAAACTATATTTTTGGATAAGGAAAGCTACATCAAGGGGAAAACATTCAAGACTTGCAAGCTTCTAACTCTGTTTGAAAAGCAATCAATCGACTGAAAGCAATTAATACAGTTGTGTGTCCTCTTCTGATCAACTAAGAGCCTTGATGAATTCAGGCCAGATTTCAAATTGGTCAGCATCTGAGCAGAGCACTTGAGGGCACTGCTGTCAGAGACCATCTCTGAGGAGAGAGGAGGAAGAACACCCTGATTTTTGGCACTACTAATGACACAATTATACATTCAAATGCAGCTTGGCAGGGACATTCCCCAGCCCCAAGGATTGTGTTCAGCAGCAACACAGTGCAGCAGAAAGATTTGATAAGATCCTGAAAGAATGTTACGGATGAAGCCCCCGGAACTCTGCTCTTTAGGCCACGCACAGTCCCACATTAATGCAACCAAATCACTTCTTATCTGATTTCAACCAAGTTTGAATCTATCAGTACCACAGATCCCATTTGTGCACAGAAATGGAACTCCTAAATCACAGCCAAGCTTAAAACCAAAACTCCACCCTCACACCTATGGGATGCAAACACCAACATATCAACAAACTGAAATGAAACCCTTTAACCCCTTGAATTTCAGCATGTGTATGACATGTCTCCAAGTGCTGCAGGATTTTCTTTGCTGTAAACTGTCAGTGAGCAAAGCAAAGAGGACTTGGCTCAGATAATATTTTCTGGTAGGAAAGTAATGATCAGAAGGATTTTAGCTTCTCTATACACTTTATTTGAAAAACTAAAATGGTATCAAGCACCTCTCAGCCTTATAATAAAATGCTTCTATGTTGATTTTTTCCATTTTTCTTCCATTACTCCAATACAAAAAGCTTAGTAATGCAGTGTCATTAAAATTCAAACCCCACTTGATTAGCTTTTATATCTTCCAGTATTTAACAGACTCCATTTCAAAGGGTACCATGAAGTCTACTGACATTAACACTACATATAAACATCTATAATTTGGTAAATAAAAATGCAGTAACTCCAGGCTATGCAATCATGTGGAGGCCAAGTTGCAGGAAAATGAACCAGGTTTGGCCATTATTTCTGTTTAGTGTAACACTGAGGATTCCTCAGTTAAACATTCCCTAATTGTATAATGCAAGGGAAACAAAATCCTTTCTAACTGATAGGCAAAAAATGGCAGGAAAAACAGAAGTGTCGTGGATGTGGTGGTTTATTTTGCTTTGCTTTTTATTCAATACAAAAAGTTTCCCGGATGAGAATGGAAAGCTTCCCAGCTCCAGTTCCAAGACTTTCACCCTCGTTTCTGACCTTTCCTCAGACATGTTCCAGTATAATCTGTAATCTACTACAGTCGGAAGAGGAAACAGCAGCGCCCTGGTGAGAAACGCTGCCTTGTGACCCGAGCAGAGAACGCAGCGGAAGCAATGCTGGCTCACGGAGTCCTTGGAAGAGCCTGACAGACAAACTCAGTAACGGCCCGGGAAACACACCCAGCACCACGAGCCCTAATTACTGCCAAAGTGGGCTTTTTCTTTCATGTTTTGTTTTATTCACTCCAACATGTGTTATCTTCCTTTGTAAAATGTTAGATGTTTTCCTAGAAAAAGTCAGGAAACAAATTATTTTAGTTACGATTGCCTCTCAATTAAAGTTACATTGCCATTTCCTTGAATTGTGTCCTATCAAATTTAAACTCATTTCACACCTTAACCCTCAATATTTCCAGTCCAATTAGACCCATTAAAGGAGGAATATTATGTCTTAGCTACTGTACACATATCATGTAGCTACTCAGAGCTAAAGCTATCACTAACTTGCTTCCACTGGAATGGATGGGAGAAAATAACGCAGCCGGTTGTTTTTGTAACATTTAAATCCGTTTGATATGGAACCTTTGGAAACACAGCTGCACTAAATCTCACGATCACCCTAAGAAAGCAGAGCTTGCTCTCTGTTTGCATCCAGGCAAGGCATGTGATGGTGACAGCTCCTAAGTCAGAGTGCTCTGCAGAGACATGCAAGCGCCAGCCCAAGTGTCTCGGTCACTGCTGGGACAGAGTCCCGTGCCCTCTCACCCGAGCTCCTTGAACTTCAGCAACATCCACTCAAAATCTGAACATGGCCTCATAACAGTCCCTTCCTCCTTCTGGAGTTTTTCTACTATCTTCCGTTTCAGGAACTTCAGTTATGAAGTGTCCCACTCACTGATACCCAATAATCTCCTCTTGTGCTCATCAGAGAAGGAACTCCCATGACCCCTTTGCTGCCTGTGCCTCTACCTGGACAAAGTTGGACTTTCTTAAAAAACAACTCCTCCACCACCACACACACAAGTCTGGCATAATAATCATCTTTCAGGACTTATTTAACTAAAAATACTGTTTGAGCAAGGCTAAAGTCCATGTATGGGCAAAACTCGAAATAAACCCAACCAAACTGGTTTGCCAGCTGTTGGCTTCGGGCTTTGCGCAGGCAGCGGCGGCAGCGCTTCAGCTGGGCTGTTGCAGATGGTGTTACCAGCCAAAACAGCCAAACTGGCCACCCCTTGCTGGGTCATCTCCAGCAAAGGCCTGGGCCGAGTCCGTCCTCTTTGAAACAGATCTCTCACCTTCAGCTCTGCACAGATGGGAAGAGTGCAAGGTTAGTTTTTTATAACTACTACAGATGTAGCTGCGGAGTGTGCTGCAAACAAACACGAAGCAGCAGTGCCATCCTCCCCACTGTGTGGCTGTAAGCCAGCTCTGGGCCACAGGCTGTGGCTACCACAGCTCTGGACTGGAGTTTGCAAACTCTTGAGAGGACAGGACTCTCTGAGCTCAGACTAACACTGCACTAATGAGGTTATCGTGCAGGCAGCCTCTGGGCGCTGGGGAGAGGCTCTGCTGCTGCGATGTCTTGCACATGGGAATTTTGCTAACACTGTCTGCTGGTGAATGATGAAGCGCTTGAGAAAACAAGAATGCACTATTGCTGCCCCTCATTGTGTCCATCCATCATAATTCAGATCAGCACAGATTTCAATTCAAAGCCTTCTTTCAGGGACGACTCCAAGACACTTCGGCATTGCAAACTTTGGAAAATTTTGGTGTCTCATACTTCTCTTCCAAATGATACAGAATAAAATTATCTTTATGAGCTTAATGTTTTTTGTATTGAGACAGCACAGTCAGAAAAACTGATCCAGCAGTCTTAGAAATTGCAAAATGAACTGGGCTGGGAATTTCTGAAGGACATCTCTGTGTGCAAATGTGTTCAGTGAGGAGACAGGGAAAGTTTAATGGCAGCCCCTTACCCAAAAGGCTGAGCTTACTACAATTTATTTTGATGATAAACTACATGTTAATACATCTGTGATTTTTTTATCCCCACCTTTCCATCTCTGCCTTATTTTTCCTCAAGTTGCAACCATAAGAACAAATATTTTAGCCTCTGAATTCAATCCGGACTGAATACACGAGATTTATCCCAAGTTATGTGGAAAAAAAAAAGTGCCTTGAGAACCACTGCATTTGAGAACTTGATAATAATATCCATGGGTAATTATAATAAATGGCTTGTCTGAAACACCCATAGAATAGGAACTGTAGTAATCTGTCCCTCTTGCACCCACCACACACCCTTGGCAGCTCTGCTCTTTTACCCATGACCGTTGAGGATGTTTTCTGGCTCCGTGACAGCATCGTGACTCAGGTCATGAGAAGTGTCAAAGATGCATTTCCTTGAGATGGGAAAAAGCAACTGATTTTAACAGCCCACAAGGGCTAAGCAAAAAAGAATAAGCCAAATCAGCATATTTAAGGGTAAAGATAAACCTTTTAAAAGATAGAAGTATATTTTATTTCTAATCTTAATGCTTACGTTTCTTTCCATAAAGTGTTTACATTTTTCAGGCTACCAAAGATGCACAGTTGATTAAATGCCTTACTTAAGAATAATAAACTGGAAAAAAAAAAAAAAAAGAGGGCAGCAAGGGCAACACCCATTTACTGCATAATCCATCACCAATCATATAGACAGGGAGCCTGATTCAGGCTGCAGACATGAGGGAACAGCCCTGGGTTCCCAGAATACCCAGTGCCAGGGGAAGCAGGAGGTGTTTGGGCTTGAACTCAGATAAAATGTTTGTTCCCACCAGCTCTTGCCCCCTTCCTTCCCCTTGTTGGTTACTTACACGGAGCTTCACATGCTTTCACCTTCCCTCAAGCCAAACCTCCCTTGTCATCAACACCCTCCATACTTAAACCTCCTCCTTCAGCTGATACGGTCTCTTGAAAAACTCTAGATTCTACTTTCTCACCTTCTGATCCAACATATTACAGGCTTGTATCAGGTGAGCAAAGCTACTTTTTGTCATTTCACTGATGGCAGCTCCCTTGAACCACTTACATTCCTTGACCCACCAATAAATGTCTGGACTGCAATGTCTCCCCTGTGCTAGTCCACTCTTCTCCTGACCTAATTCCAGCCTTTCCCCTTTGTGCTTTGGCCATGAACCATGCAGAAAATCTTTCCTGCGTCATTCCTTCAGTGACCAACTCTTTTCAGCTGGACTGATGCTCCAAATCTCAATCCTAGTGAAGGCTTTTATGCTGATCCCACTCATTTCAGCTGTACACAAGAATACCTAACCCTCTGCACTGACACAAAGAAGATGTAAAGTCGAGCATGTTCCTTCTTATGGATCATTAACATCATTATTTATCAATTTCCAATTGGCAACTGCAAAACCTGATCAAAGCACTGCATCAGCTGCAGGATGTCATTACTACTTGTAGTGTACAAAAAGGAAATGCACTAGCCTGCCTTTTATGCACCTGGTTAGCTGGGGAGATTTGCGGATGGAAAAACATGGGTTTACTGTAAGCTAAGAGGGAGTAATCAAAGGAACAATTGAAATAACCATAGAATTACAAACTGTCACTCATTAAGTCATTTTCAGATAAACATTTAAAATTCCAGTTACTACTTCTTGGACTCCCTCAGTACCTGAGTCTGACACATCAGCACTTGACCCTCTCAAAATTTCCTTCCATTTCATGTTACCAAGACTGAAATCATCCATCTTGACAGGTAAACTTCAGTGGGACGCTCACATCTCTGGTAATCCCACTTCTCTCTGCCTTCCCCTTTCCCTTCACCTCATGATCCATCTCTGCCATCACAGTCTCATGTGGGCTGCCGATTATTTCCCCTCTGTCTGTCTACCCACAACCCTTCTCAAACAGTTTGCTCTGACCACTGCTACAGCATTTGCTGCGCTAAATCACTCAGTCATAGATTTTTACACTCCTTGTCTCCAGAGCTGCAATTCCCTTCTCATGTCCATCTCCTTCAATTTTCAATCTATCCAGAATATTTGAAACTTCTCTTTCAAATATCAACACAAACATGCCCCAGTCTTCGATCTACGCTGTTTACAAAAACCTGCTTCAGAAATACTTGATGTACTGATATGAACTTCCCCTGTGACAGAATTTATCAGTCTACTTCCCTACTTATCTGAAGGGAATGGATTTTTTCCTTCCACTTCAGAAACTATCCAAAATATACCACCCACTTATTTCACTCCACTGATTCTCTATCCACTACCAAAAAAAGGGAGGGGGGAAAAAAAAGGCAGCTAAAACACAGAAAACACAGCTCCCTTAAACCCAGTAAGCTGCTGGCCGGTTCCCAAACTGGTGATTCCAGCTCTCTTCTCCCAGCCCTTGTGGGACCTTCCACCGCCACCACCAGGACTGCTCCAGAAAGAAAGAATCATCACAGCATCATAGAATGGTCTCTAAAAGTCATTAGGGGAAAATTCTCACTAGGTAAATTAATCTTGTTTTTTTCCCCCAACTGCCTTAAAACCGTGAAGAGAAACTTCAGGTGAAGGTGTGAAGAGAATCACCCGATGCTTCAGGCAGCACAGAGAATGTGGAGGACTTATACTTGCAAATAAATAAACATTTATGATGCCTATACGAGCAGCTCAGTGCCTGTATTAGTGAAAAAGAGAGGGTTTTATGCTCGCCGCCACCATTTGTCCGTGTTACGGCGGTTCCACGCCAGGTCCCCCCTCAGGGCCGGCCCCGCCTGAGGCGCCATGGCCGGGGGGAGGGCGCCCCCTGCAGGCCGCCAAGGGTGAGGCGGGAGCGCTGAGGGAGCGGGCGCGGGCGGACGCGTCCGGGGTGAAATCTGTGCTAAAAAACGGAGCTGCAAAAGGAATTATTTCAAATTATTTGAAATGACGCTTACATTTTAAAAGAGCCGTGTGTTACGCTGTGGAGAAACACGACAGTGACATAAACAGGAATGTTTAAAGCACGTTAAAACAACGCGGGCCGATGCTGCAGCTTCCTCTGCTGTTGCGCAAACTGTTCCTATCGTGAGGCGCTATAAAGAAAGAAATTAAACTTAACAGAGAGTTTTCCAAGAACCGTTTTCAGCTCGTGTTCACAGAGTTTCGTGAAAGAACTGCCCTCCAATGCTTTAAGTTATTATACAGTTAATTTTCTTCGAAACTATTTTTGTCTGCCTCTCTCTAAATAGGTGGTTTCTTAAGTGAGTGTTACTTAAAGGAAACCGATCTGTTTTTCAGGAAGGGCTGATGATGTCAGTCCTTTCAACTCTGCTTTCCCATAAGAATTCTTCTAGTAAAAGGAGTTTCACTCTGGGAAATAGTGAAAAGTAACGTGAAAATATGTAAAGCATCTCAGGCTGCATGTTTATCAAACTTGCAGTTTTATGTTGGATTTTAACCATGTTGCTATTGTCACAAATGAAGGAAAAGCAAGAGAAAACCTTTTGGTTTTTAAACTTAGAAAAGATTTTGCAATGAAAAACGTGCCATACTAAAATATTTATAACGAGATAAATACCAGCCTGAATGCACTGTATCAAAAACAACATGGTTTTTTCATAATTCTAAATTTATATACTCCCTCTCAGCATGGGTATTAAATCTGAAACAGAACCACGGCGTACTATGAACAGTTTTCTGGCAAATAAATAAATACTTCAATCCCCAATAAAATGCAAAGCAAATTCAGAGAGTATCATATTATTATGGAATATTTTTAGTAGGTGTGGATATGTAGCTGTAGACCCAATGTTAACTTACTGGATTATTATTTGTTCTGGTACTGGAAATTCCTGCAGCCAACAACAGAGAAAACTGAGCAAGTAGAGCTACAGAGACTTTATTTCACTTACTGGTGGTGCAAGAAGTAATACCATTCTGTAAATTTTAGTTTTCAGGATTAAAATAATTGGAGTTGTATGCAGTTTTCAACCTTCCAAGTAAATCATTGTATTTTTACAGCTAAATGCTCCTTGCTATTCACATGTGGATGTCCTGAAGAGAACGGGGAGAAGTTTGCATCACCAAGGACGTAGCTCTGCTTTAAGTACTCATCCCTTAATCCTCACAGCCTACCTGTGAGACAGGTAAGACCATAAACCAAATTTTACACAAGTAAAATGGTCACATAAGGCCATATTTTACCCTAATGTTCACCCCAACAACCAACCGATGTTGTAATAAGTCTTATAATAGTAAAAGCCCATAAAAGGATCCCAACATATCTCAGATATTCCTGACAACACGCTCTGGCAATTCAAGGGAATGATAAAAATACAATCTCGCTGCATTAACAGACAGAACAGCCCAAACAAAATCTCTGTCGGCTATAAAAGGTGCAAAGGAAATATCTCTTTATCATCCTCTATTTAACAGTTTATTTCATTCTGCTGGAAAGAGCTAAGCCAAACAATGATTCATTTGGAAATGAAATCATCCCTACCCCCAGCAAAGGCTGACATTGTGTGGGTAAACAATCCTGGGGTGCTCCAACACAATGTAAATAGATTGCCTTGCTACTATATACACAGCAAACAGTTTCATTTTGAAACCAGGAGGTAAAAAAACGAGTGAGAAAAATATGACAGAGCCCGAGTTCTGAAAATATTTACAAGAACAACTAATCACAAGTAACCATCAATAAGTTACAATTGCTAAGCAAAAGGGAAGATAAGCCAGCACAGTCTTTTGGACTAAGGTTGTAGCAATGATACTGCAATGCAAAAGGAATATCAGTAGAAAGATTAAAAGCAGGGGTTTTTTTTAATGTAGGGTTTACAAAAAATTGACAAAGATGTAAGAGGAAAATCGTGATGACGTGACTCCACACAGAAAAATCCTCCAGTTTGCCACAATCTCCTCTGAATCAGTCACTTAATCAACACCTTATCCCAGAGCAATGGTGCTCTCCAGGACACGTCTCTGGTTTTATTTCCATTATAATCAGCTGCACTTAGAGGGGTGATTAAGGAACATAACAGTTATTCTTCTTGAAGAAAGCTACAAAATTAAAGTCATTCCACACGGGGGGAACACAGAGATTATTACTGTTGTCACACAGCAGAGAGCTGACAGACAAAATCAGCTGAATAAAATTCACCAAGGGTTGCAGAGCGAGTTAGAAGTAAAGCAAAGAATTAAACCCAGAACTGCTCTTTTCTGTTTCGAGTACTCGTTTACACTTCTGTCACCAGACTGCCGAGACTCCTCCAAACAACAATAATTTAACATTATAATACGGTAAGGAGCTGTTACAATCTAAGTAAACACATCTTAGCTCACAAATTAAAATAATCATCAGTCTCTGGGTAATCCTGCTCTCACACACACACACACTCATATACACAGAGTCCCTCTGCTGAAAGTCTCTCTGAACTTCAGGGATTTTTTACAAGTCGATGATAAATGGCTTTTTATAAAAAGCTTAGAATAGGGTTCAATATCCTGCCTGCCTTCAGCCAGGGGAACTGAAAGATTACTGAAATGAAAAAGCAGCAATAAAATTACTGAAAATATTACAGTATTTTGCCAAATGGACTCTTTCAAACACAACTATTTTATTTTATTTCCTATTTTTCTTAAGATATCTGTGCTAACTCCTCAATCCTCAAATAATCCCTGCAAATTTCTCATGGAAAATGTTCATATGAAGTTTTGCAAGTTACCAACACACAGCCACACGTGTCCAACTTCTGCACTGCAGAAGTGATGAGCACAATCTGTGTGAAGTCCTCCAGGAATCAAAGTCACACCTTCCTGCCTTAATTCTCAGCACCCATGTGCAGATTTCCAGTGGAGCTGATTGTTTAAACAGAGCTAATTTGCAAACTCAAGAAGTGAAGACTGCACAGAGATCTTGAAAGAAATCTGATTTCTTATCTTTCAAGACAGACAATTGCAAACTGAAGCCCCAGAACTCTGGAGACACTCTCCTAAAAGCTGCTGCCTTTCTCTCAGTGACTCGTCCATGCACGCCTGCCTCCACCACTGAGCATCCTGAAACTGCTCACTCTTCTTTTAAAAAATGTCAAACCTATTCAAAACTTCAAATGTACCTCAGAGTACTGCAAAGGCAACGACTTACTGCAATTTCCCTTGACAGAAAATAGTATTGGCTGGGTGATAGCCACAGAAATTCAAAGTTCCTTCCTCTCCTCTCCATGATGTCCACAGTTAAAAGGGGTTGGATGTGCCATAGCAAACCTTTGGAGCACTCCCCAGCCCGTTTCAGGCTGAGCTGCTGTACAGAGATGAGAGGAAGTGAAATGGTAGATACACAACTGTCTCCAAGGAGGAAGAAAGTTCAGAGCACGTTTTGGGTGCCTTCCAGTGGCTCCAGGCAGAAGAGGATGGCTCCAGAACAGCCACGCACAAACTTTTGTTCAGAGAAGTCCAAAGAAAGGCAAAAATAGGGTTGTTCTGAGACAAGTCTGATTCCCTTAACAATCACCAAGTCATAAAAGAGTTCCTTTGATTCAGAAATCCCACAAAGGTTCTCTCTATAGCAGAAAGCCCAGCACAAAGTTGGGCTTTCACAAGAGCTCCTAATCCTACTCATAATTAGGGAAGAGGGACTGTTCCTGGCCATTTTTAATACTCTCAGACTGGAAAAGGGTGGCTACCCCAAACAAACTGCTATTCAAACTTTCACTTCCATGGAACTTGTGACTTACTCCCAACAGAAAGGAGGCATGAGGATGCAGCAAATCCTGAATTCAAACAAAACAGCTTCTAGCACAGACCTCATGAAAGAGGGAGGCTGAAAGAAAAGACAAAACTGGAAAAACTATGGCATTGAAAATTTTTGAACATTTCTTGAGGCTCCCCTTCACATCCTTCTCCAAGGCATATCCACCACAGGAACAGGATGGACAGATCAATTCTTACAGACTTTTTTTACTTTTACACATTATTTGTCACATTGTTCACACACACACAAAAAAAGCAGACACAAATCTGTGCCATCAGCTTCATTTCTCCTTGGGAAGTATTTATTGTAGATGTGCTCTGTGATCAGAAAGGCCAATGAGCAATGAGAATTTTAGTCAATAAAATTATCTGAACACAGACCAGTTTACTGACTGTGTGGTACATGGAAACAAAACTTGAAACCTAAAGACCCCCAACCTTTCAGTTTTGAGTACAAATTCTTAACACACCTGTGCTACCATCATTTACTGAAAGCAAGCTGCACAACTAGAACCGTCTTTCCAAAGTGTTTCCACCTTAGCTCATCCTGCAGTACCTGCATACATCATGTATTTTTGCACAATATCTACAGGACCTCATTTTATGTAATTCATATTATCCTCCTGATGGAAAGAAAGGAAGAAAGTGGATTTACCATGGAGAGGTGAGCCAGAGGGGCTGCTGGACAGGCCGGGCACGGGGCTACAGCGTCCTCCCTGCTTCGATGTCAGCTCCTGCTCGATCTCCTCCAGCCCTGCGCTCTTCTGGAAGCGGCTCATGCGATTGACCACCCGTGGGGACATGTGAGTCCTGACACAGGGCTGGCCTCCGTAGGGGTTGATGGGGAAAACGTGGGAAGTGCCTCGCAGCGTGCTGACCACCACCCAGCGGCAGTCGTGGCTGAAGGAGATATCCTGGACCTGGAAAACAGGGGTGACAGCAATGAATGCACACCTCCAACACAGGGGTCATGGCTCAAACACACGTCTGAACTGGAAATGGGAAAAACATCCCTCATTTTTAGGTAATAACTTGAATTTTGGTGCATTTATCAATGAATTTAGTATTCTGTAGATACACTGTAATTTACTGTACTTTTCAAAATATTCCTAATTTTCTGTACTTTTCAAAATATTCTGAGATTATGAAAACAAACCATGCTGCAAAGTGCTGCAGAAAGCCACAAGATCTTGGTGTAGTTTTCAAACAGAATTTTGTTCTAAAAAGAGCTGGAAAATTGTTTCAATTACATGTTTTGTATTTGCTTGTTTAATCTTTTAGAGATTGACCAAAAACGGGAAAAGGGAGGGATGAGAAGAAAAGAAAGAGATCTCACCACTGGGCTTGATTTTGACAAATACTGGCACAAATCTTATTTTAGCTTAAAATGGTCAGTTTTGAAGCAAATATAAAAATACAGTTAAACATTTTCCACTAAGGTTATTCCTTGCACAGATCTCAGATACGAAGTCCAGAAGGATTTAATTCTCTTTTAAGTGTGCTTTACACAACGCTTTGATGGAAAGCAAATTCTTGTTCCTGATGGAATGCTTTAAAAGAGAGATTAAAGTTTGTTTCCAAGCCCGTCCTGGCAGACTACTCAAGAAAACAAGTAGTCAAAGTTAAAATGATTTATCATACAGAAAAAAAGTCCTGAAACAATTCTTCCAAAAATGTTTTTAAAGGTAAAAGCTGACTAAAAGGAACCATGGACATAAGTGGGATTTACCATGGCAAACAAACATATAGGTGAAGGATTAGTTTTCATTATATTATTAAAGAGCATAAACTAAATAAAATTCTTTAAGATTTCACCGAAGCCAGTTTTACAATACACTAGGTACTCAAATTGGAGTAAACACTGATAAAATCTTGACAAATATTCCAGAAATGCACTCCAGCTATTCCAGACAAAAGCAGCTAAGTATTCATCAAAGTGCAAGTTTCAAACTGAGCCCTGAAGCCTCGAAGATAAAAAAAGGGTTTAAGTCTTGTGACTTGTGACAAGATATTTGGTTGACAGACTGTCACCACACAAAATGCTTCATCAACATTAGGAGATAAACTAAAACCAGTGCTACACACCTGCTCCTTTCAGTCCTGGTGACATCCCCAAACGAGCCGCCAAGGATGCAGCTCAGCGAGCCCCCCAAAACCTGACAGCTTTGGCACTTCCAGCGTTCAGCTCTGACCGACCTACAGAGCAGCACTGGAGCTCCCAGTTCACTTACAAAGTGCTTCACCTTAACAGATTGTTCAGAAGGGATTAGAGACCCCACAGGGATTAATAGAAGCTAAAAAAAAAAAAAACTCAAGGTAGTGGAGTCAGGAAAACGATGGCACCGAGAGTATTTCAGTATTTGCTGTTAAAGTGGTAAATTCTCCTGGTCAAAACCAAACATATGAACCATGTAGAAACTGCCACTCTCAGTTACAGCAGAACTATGAGATGACAGAAAAAGAATTCCATCTCACTGTACCATGCAACAAAACTGTGTGTTTCTACTTTAATACTCCGTTTCCAGTTGGCACGCTGAGGGTTATGTTGTTTCAAAAACTACACACAACAGCCCTGGCAAATGACAACCTCAGCCAAGAAACTGGGAAACAATCACTACAGGATGTTTTTTTTTTCCTCAGTGTAAACATTGCAAAGAGAAAAAGTATTCCTGATCTACAGGAAGAAAGCATGGAACTCCATAATCCCAAATGTTGTCTTTAAAACAGCGCTCACAAACACTGGCTGCAGTCAGAGCAGGCAGAGTGGCCATGGTTGCCTAAAACATGGCTGAAACCACAAAGGCAGAAGGGTTTTAATGCTCAGTAAATAACATGGAAAAAAGTGTTGACAGAAGAGTGTGCAATGAATTAAGATTTACAGGAACAGAGCTATGAAACCCTGCTCAGCAGTGGCAAAGAGTATTTTGGAATCTGCTGTTCCACGTGATTCACCTATTGCTCACTGCTCTCAAACACGGCCTCGTTTGTCTTTCACAGATACACGAGGAGCAGCAGAACCACAGGCAGTTCAGGGGGGTGATTCAGAGAATATTTCCAATTCCAAGGGCATGAATTAAACACACTCACATCAAACCAGCACAAATCCATCTGTGCCACGCGAAGGAGCCCATAACTCCAGGAGAACTGGAAGAAGGCATGGACCAGGCTGAAAGGACAACACTCCTCGTGGCAGTCTCAGAAACAACTTCAAAAATCAGCTGTGTCCATGAATAAACCCCTATAAATTATGCCCTGGGCCGTGCTGTTCCCCACCACGTTCCTGTACATTACGCCGAGTTCTCGACTGCTCCGAGTATAAACAAACTGCACAGTGGCCCATTAGTGGTTTTCAAGTTTATGCTAAGCGTTGCAATTTATTGCTGTTCTTTAGGTTAATGTACTATTATTTCATGTATTTATAACATATTTCTGGATTTGTTGTTAATTATGATGTAATGTTTAGATACCAAGGATCAATCAAGTCCCCATAGTGTTTACAGATATATGTTAATGAAGTACAAAGTACACCAGATCTCTCATGATGCAAAGTTTATTCTATAGCTCAAGGTCAATGTCACATTTAATACTCCCGTCTGTATTTTAAAATTTTATCTATCCTCTTCTGTCTGGACCAGTAAAGGGAATAACAGACCTGAGATTTTATTTAATTTGGGAAGCCTTGAGATATTTTCAAATTCTTTTCAGTCCTAGACTCTCTCCATCTTTCTTCCAGGTTCCCTTCAGGTACTGGAAGGCCACAAATGCACTCCAAAGCCTCTCTTTTCCAGGCTGAACAATTCCCATTCTCTTAGCCTTTCCTCACATGAGAGGGGCTCCAGCCCTCTACACACTTTGGTGGCCTCTCTGGACTTGCTCCAAAAGGTCAATGTGCTTCCTGTCTCCTCCTGTTTCCATCCAATTACTCTTCTGTGCTTCTTTCTAGCTTCCACTTTTCTATTTCCCTGTGTTTTGAACATTGTGATGTCAAATCCTCCAGAAAACTGAATTAAAATGTAGCTACCACTCAGAGCCTGCCCTGAGTGACACAGTCAGGTAATTTAATATACAGAGTCCTCCAAGGACACAGCACATGTCAACAGCTCTACTGAGGACCAGCTTTCAATACCATACAGATCAAAAAATCCTTTCTGCTATTACAGAATCACAGAAGCACAGGATGGCTTGGGCTGGAGGGGGCCACAGAGGCTCATCTGGTTCAACCTCCCTGCCCAAACAGGGTCAGCCCAGAGCACCTGGCACAGGACTGTGTCCAGGTAAATCATGTAACAGCAAGAAAACCAACCTCACAACGATGAACCTTGGATTTCAATAATAATGACAAGAAATAAACAACATTTTGATCTTCCCAGCACTTTTTTTTTTTTCTTCCTATCACCCCTCTGTCAGTTGTGTGGAGTTACATCAGGTGCAATCTGATATTCTGATATTCCTGTGCATTTTACTGCATTTAATTAAACTTGGAGTGTAGGACCAGCAGTGCTGCAACAGGACCTGTTCACGATCACTGTGCTGTGTCACAGAGAAAAAACACCCTGATTTGAAGCACCAGGACTCAAGTATTTAATTATACTGTGCAGGGAGATGGCAGAAAGAAAAAGCCAGTATCATTAAACAATGAGAAAGAGCAGCAGTCCTGAGGAGGTAAGGGTCAAAATAAATTAGAAAACTGGTCTGTATGTGAATTTTTTTGGCTGAGAAAATTAAGGAAATGATGTAGCAACAAACATAAATGAAAAAATAATAAAATCATGGTCTACACAATATGATTTCTCAGATCCACACAGACCCAACTCTGTCTCCCCAAGTCCTCAACACTGATTTCAGTTTTGTGTAAAAGCAAAGGCAGAATGTGGGCACAGTGACAGACTTGCATGGGGCCTTTAACCAGAGCTGAGCTCCCTATTAAGAACTGAGCCTGCAAACACTCATGGCTCCATCTCCCCAAGGCAGCCAAGCTACTTCAGACTGCAGCAGCTCCTTCTTGTTAGCTCTCATCTGAGACTGATCAACTTCCCCAAATCAATCTTGATTATTTCAAGCCTATCCCAGCTTCTTTTCTAGAAATAAGAAAGTCTTCCTAATCGTAGAGTCTATTTCAATAATTGCAACTATGAGCATGTCACAGACAGGAAGGAATTTCTCAAGGCCATGGAGATTCACATTCAATGTTTGGAAGTTGTTCCAATGTTTCACTACCTGGGCAAGGGGTGTGACACAACCTTGACCAGTCTCTGTGGAATGACATCACTGAGGCATTTGTGCATTCCCTGGAAAAGCGTTCCATGGTGCGTGTCCCGCGGCAGCCAGGCTGGAATGTTTTTATCATTCCCTCTGTTTACCTTCTCCAACTGAAGTCAGCTCAAGCTGCAGTTTGGGAGTGGGAATAACAAAAGTCTGACAGAGTAAAGGATTACAGAGGAGCTGGCCAGCAGCCAGCTGATGCTATCGTTACGTTTATTTGTCCTAGGCTGAGATAATGCTGTTTTCAAGGATTTTGTTTTTGCTGTTTACAATTTCAGATCAAAGAGGAAAGGATCATCAGGTGACGGGCTAACTTTCATCTGTAAGTAAATGAGCTTCCTCAGTTCAGAACATGTTATGCCCTCAATAAAAACCTTCCAGAATGCTCTTGGGTAAAAACACGAGTGCAGTAAGTGTTGCCTCACAATGCAAGAGCTGGAGGACAAGAAGATGTGTCCTTAACCAAAATGTGCAGCACATGCACATTTCTCTCTTTACAGCTGAACTGTGCAGGCACAGATCCTCTGAGAGGTTCAGTTCTCTCTCTGATTCAGTCAAATACAACCAGCCCTTGCAATGGACCTTCCTGGTGTTACTCAGTGCTGCTCTTTGTCCTCTTTAGGGAAAAAAAATATAAAATCTAAAGCCCAAGTGGCACTTAAAGGCTAAAAGATCTTTATCTGATAGAACCGAAACAAGGACTACTGTCTGTGTTTGCAGAACAGTGACTTTGAATGCTGTGACCTTGGGACTCAGTGAGCACTTCACATTCTGCCATGGCCACTCTCTTCACATTGTCTTCACAATTCCCTTCTGAGGCACAGGCCCACCTTCCATCCCACCCCATCTTCATCTGAGTCACAAAAAGGAGATTTTGGAAAAGCGGGGTGAAGTGCTGACAGCCAAAAACTCATGTACAAAATCAGAGCTGATTTCAGCATGGACATTAAAATCCCACATGTAACATGGCCATAATGATGATGTTTAAACAATTTATAATGGGTACTACTAAACAAATTCTGACACTGATAATCACTCATGTCCATCAACACAAATTAGAACTTTTTATAGCTCCAGTACAGAAGGTGACCTTTAAGACCATTGGCCTTGATTCACAGTTAGTTTTAAACTAGGGGGAAAAAAAAATAAAGAAAAAAGGAAAAAAGTCTGGTAGCAAATGTATAAATACTGTTCTAGCCAGACAGAGGCTCCCAGTGTGGGCTTCACTGAGAGTTTTATATTGAACAGTCTCCAAAGTTCTTGTCTAATGCTCCTCATACGTGAAATTCACACAACAAAAGAGCAGCACCAGCAAACTCTCCTCTCACTGAACAGCTACAAGTGCTGTTATCCCAAAAGAAAAAAGTAAAACAATCCCCCATATTATATAAATATTTCAAACTATGTGTGTTGAGAATCACAGGTACCAATGCAATATTGTTTAATTATCCAGGGAGTTGTGAAATCCACCAACACACCTCAGACTGGTTAGAATTTTCTCCATTTTATGCCATTCCAAAAGCTATACTGTTCACATTCCCAAATGAAAACTGTGTGGCAAACGAGGAAAAAATTTTACTATGTTGATTCTGAGAATTTTAATGCAATGCTTTCACAGAGATGCTAATACTATATCCCAAAAAAACATGTATCAATAAGGGTTTCTTCTCTAAAACATGTTCTGTTTGGTTTCCAATGTGTGCCTTGAAAACAAATTTATCAGCTGTAAAAGCCAGAAGAACATCTTTGTTCCTTATGACTGAAGTCCTGTGCTTTGGATTTAAATATTGAGTCTTTGTATGAAGGGAGAACAAAAATAACTCTAAAACATTAAACACATTATAGAACATGCCCAAGTCGATGGCAGAGTATGTATACACACAGATCTCATTGCTCTTTGTAATATTCATAAAAACCTCTTGTTAGTACTATATATATTATCCAAATGAATTTTTTTTCCTAATTTCCTCTCACTTTCCAGATTGGTTATTGCTTCTTATAGTAAACCATTGCCTGTAACAGCAATTCCACTTTTCCAGAATGGTAGCAGGAAAACTTTAGAGTATTTAAACTACCAGAAATATAAATTCACCCAGAACAAAACTTGATCAACCACTGCCACATTCAATAAAGCTTTCACATTCTACTTGTTACAAAGGTATGGTGAGGAACTTGAGGGAAACTGCTCAACTCCCAGGGAAAAAAATAGGTTTGAAGGAACTGTAATCAGGTACCAGAACCAGCCAAGCTCCCAGTGCCAGGGCCATAATCACAGAGCCCCAGGCTGTCCCTGTCACAGCACTTTACATCTGCCAGGCTGCCACAAGTCTGTGCTTCCCCTGTGTAATTGCATCAGCAAGTGCAATACTCATTTCTTACCCTGTGGTGACATTTTTATTCCTGTATTTAAAGCAGGTTCCTCAGCAGCTCCTCAGTGCTCCAAAGGTGAGGCTCTGCTTGTGCCCAAAAGCATTGTCACAAAGGACTCGAGCAGAACTCGCTGCTGCCACAGCCACAGCCCTGCCAGTGACAGCAGCTCCCTTTTCCCCACCTCACCAGCAAATCACTTCACTAAACATTGCTTGAAATACAATTCCAGACCTTTCCACTCTTGGATAATATCCTAACTTAGTCCTCTGTCTCTGAGAGAGGGATTTTTCAACAGGGAAGTTAAACTGGGGAGCCTTTGCAGGTTCCCCCACTGTGCTAAGTTAATCACAGCCTTTTGATTAACTCTTCTTTTCAACTCTTTAATTGTCTGTCTGTGGCTTTTACCACCAGAGTCAGGCAAATGTTGACAGTTCCTTCACGGGCACGAGACAAATGTTGAACATGTTACATGAGAAAAGGTTAAGTGCAAACACAGCCAATAATCAGGGCTCTTTGGAGGCAGTGCCAGATCTGAATAAATCTGACAGCACCTCATTGCAAAGGGCAAGAATTTATTATTGTCCAGGTTAAACGCTCTGCTCTTATCCCTTCTGTGGCTGGAGCACAAGAAAGGCTCTTTGTGTGCTGAAACAAACATTAAAGTGCCAACATACACAGAATGTATAAGGTGTCTGGGGATTATTCTCCAGCAAAGAGTTTAACTTACTTTGGCTTCGGTCTCTCCCCTGTGAAGTGTGTACAAATGATGGACGGCACTTTGTGATGATGACCAAGGATGTGTCAGGATTTGAAAAACATGGAAATCATGGCCTAATGTGTCAGTGGTGACCAGCAACATCCCTGGGTAAAAAAAAAAAAAAAAAAAGAAACACAAAAGCACAAGAGATTAATCACTGCAAAAGAAGAGGCTTAAAGTGTCTATCTAAAAAACAGAGCGTGGCTTACATTTGGGGTTTGGAAACAGAAGAAAACACTGAAAATTACTGAATTGAAAGGGATTCACCTCATAAAAATGAATCAGGACTTCAAGTGAAATCATATTCACAGTACTACAACTTAAGTACTAATATATTAAGATAGTATTACAACATAAATCTATAAAAACATCTGAAAAATCTGAATATTCCAAGTAAATTTGAGAACTGTGTGACCAATATGAAGCATTGAAGTGATGAATGTTACAGCAAAACCCCAAAATGCTCTTCCCTGGGCAAGAGCCAGTCTAAAAAAGATTGATGTCTCCACAATAACAATCTTTGGAAGAGGAGATTATCGAAATCCAGCCAAAACAGACCATACCAAAACAATCCTGAAGAAGCATCTTCCTTATAAATGAAACTGTCTGATTTATTGGTGAAAAGCAGAGCTGAGAGCTTTCAAATGAAAGACTAAATGAGGTACCAGGTTCATCAAAAACAGATCACTGTGGAGGTACTGAAATGATTCAATTACACCAGCAGAACCACAGTAACTTACATTTCCTATTTACCTTTTTATCCCACAATGTCTCATCCCATAACCCACTTTTAAACATTTACAGATATTTGAAGTCAATTTGCCATAAATTTATACCAAAAAATTAAGTATTTTTGTACATATGAAGAAAATACAGAATCATGGCAGAATTTAGGATTACAGTAATAAACTACAGATTTATCTTTCTGTTATTAATGAAACTTAATCTGTTATCACCCAAAGTAACCCTCTGACATTTATTTAACATCCAGTACAAAGTGATTTTATCAGTTTAATAACAACATTCTAAATAATTTTCAAGGCACCCATCTATTAAAGAAAAATCAGGAATCCCCACTCAGGTCTGTTGCAACATTTCTCCATATAAAGCACAACTGAAATCTTTTATCCTGCAGGAAGAGAACCTAGTCCCCATGTTTTACTTGACACTTACTCAGAGGATAAACAGTTATCTTATTTCTGTCATAAATAAATGTTCATTGCCTTCATTTATTTACAGGTGACACCAGGAACTCTTTCCCTGTGCTGCCCCAGATACCAACAGCACACATTTGAAACGTCTCACACATTAGCACTGATTTCCTACCTTATGACACTTGGAAAATTTTACTATTAAACTGTAAAAACTGTGCCAAGCAGCAGAGTAAAAATTAAGTGCAATTAGCTTTTCTATGGGACCACCATTTCATCACTAGATTGGTCTCCTGAGTGTCCTCCCTCTTTGGCAATCCTGGAATCCAAGAGATTGGGTCCTTTAGGAGCAGGCAGGAACATTTCAGTGGCCAAAGCCCTGAAACCCCACCCAGGGCAAGGCAGCACCTCAGAGCCCATGTGGCACCAGCAGGGCATGCCTCAGCTTCCCTAAAACCTCGGAAAGAACGATCCTGACACGCCAAACAGGCAATTCCAAGGCGCTGAGGCCCACAGCAGCAAGGCACAAAATCCAAATTGCTCTCGGAGACAAAACTGCCTCCAAGCTTCCCCTCGGCTTGACCACCGAGGCTGGCAGGGCCTGGGCCCGGCCAGGCCACCCACGCTGCACCCAGGCATTTCCTGCAGCTCCACAAACGCACCATCTCACATCTGAGCTCAGCAAGATTCCCTCCAGCAGACACACTTTTACTGTTCCCGGCTGTTCCTCCGGGCCCGAGTGTTAGAAATGAAAGGGAGTTTGTTATGGAGCTGAGAAATCCGGGAGAGCGCTGGGGTATTATGTTTGGGCGGTAAGGCATGTGAGCTGAGGTTGGTCTGGATGTTAATGTTGGCTTAACTGGCAATTTCCTTGATTTGTAGTGACTGTGTTGATAGGAAATACAGCTCAAGTTGCTCTGGTGCGAGGCAGCCAAGCCTTTCGTGTGGGATTATGCACACAATTTGCATTAATTCAGTTCTGCAACATCACAAACTACACTTCCCTTCTAGTGAAGTGTGCGGTCCCCAATAATATATAGCATTTCCAGCAGAGAAAGCTGGAAGCAAAGAGGGGTTTGTGTGCTGGAATTAGGCTGCTGCTGTTACTGGAGCGAGGATATTCCAAAAGATCTAATTCAAACCAATAAGAATTTATCCTCTCTATTCACATGTTTGTCTCTCCTCATGCATTAAGCAGCTTTATACAGACGTGGAGGGTGCTTTGGGTCCTTTTGTGCGCTCTTGCTCCTGATGGAAAGAACCTTCAGAGAAGGAGAAGCTGGAGGAGATGGATCCATAAGACTTCTATGAATACTGAGCAGAAAAGCTCTGCAAACACGTATTTTTTCTTCCCCTAAGGCTTGAGAAGTCTTTTACAAATACAGATGCAGGGTTGAGTGCACCTGGAGATCCCAGCAGAGTGATCTCCACAGTGGGGATCCCAGCACAGAAGATGTTAAAAAAACCACCCTAAATCCGCCAAAAATCTGTCTGGAGCTGGAGACAAAACGCTGTGTAATGATCCTGAGCCAGTGAAAACACCAGGATCATGGTCCTGTGTTATCCATGCAATCCATGGGTGTTCAGCTCAGCGGGATCTGGTTTCCAGTGCTGGCGAGAGCCGCAGGTGTCTGCGGGCAGTGCAGGGAGGGAATCATCCCCCTGCTCCTCACAGGCTTCTTCCCAAGCCTGCAGTGCTGTCTTCAGGCAGAGCAGGGCTTGCTTTGGGCACAAACCTGTGGCACATGAGCCCCCAGAACCCCATGTGGTCCCTGTTTGCTCCTTCAGTGACACCTCAAATCCCAGCAGCCACAGCCCTGATGTCCACTTGTCTACCTGCAGCTCTGAGCAGCTCCAGATGATGCTCCCAGCTCTTGGTTCCATGTGTGCTTTGCCTTTGGGTTTTCTGGGTTTGATTTGGGGTTTCTTTTCTCTGTTTTTGCTAACTTGAAGGAGTACAGAGGTGAAAGATAATACATTTGTGGCTGGAAAGGAATTAAAAATAGAAAGATAGGTGGTATCTGATTTGGCAATTTGTGTCTAATCTAAACTCCTGCTGCCTGTCCTGTTCAGAATAAATGCATTTATTAGATGAAAGCCCAGGGAAAACAGGCCCTTCACTTGTATTAGAGACTCCTTTTCAGTAAGTTAAAGACAGACCTTTCACACCTTCATCTGCATTTACGAATATATTCTGGCAGGACTTGTATCAACAGGGAGGTCCCAAGCACAACACCACAGATGGGAGAGAACGTGTATTTATAAAACAGCATTTTGAAATCTCTTCCTTGCTGCTGTTGTTCAAACAATAAATCACCCATGTTTCAGAACCCTGGGCTGGGGTTTGTGGTGGGATTTTCCAGCTCTCATTACTTCACAGTGAAGTTTTCCCTTATCACAGCTCAGCCATTTTGTTTCTGTCTCCATCTCCCTGCAGCATCCCAGCAGGAATTCCTAATCCCAGCAGAGAAACATGAACTGGAATCCTGGTCCTACCTCACTTTCACTTTCAAGTGCAGGAAACTTCAACTCAAGCTTCTTAAGAGGCCTTGTGACAGTTTCCCCAAAAAGTTGTTTAGATGGAAATACAGGTTAAAGCCGTGCTAAGTTCAGTCCAAATGTTTTCTCTTACGAGGGACTTTATGGGTGAATAATCAGAGATGAAAAGTGAATAATTCTTGAGGATTTCCTGCTTATTTTTCAAACTGGCATTAATCCCTGTTTAACAGATAACAGCTGAAATCCATTGGAAGACTTGCAAACACAGGACCCAGTGGAAATTTATGTGTAAACCAGACTTTATTTAGTATATATCTCATTGCAAAAATTCTGATTTTGCTTATCCACAGTGCAAGGGTGCAGCCAGATTAAATTAATGACTGTTTTACTGTGTGGTTCTTTTAAATCCACAGAGATTATTAAAATCCAGTTTGAAAGGAACAGATATCCGAGATGGGGGAAAAAAATTAGCAAAGCTTTGTTTTACCTGCCCTAATTTACAGCTTCCTTCTTTTCCTGCATTCTGTTTGGGGAAACAATCAGCTTCTTTCAGGATAGAAATAAAAACACGAGGAATATATGCATAAAAGGAAAAACTAGTACAGATGTAGACTGTGGGTTAAGAGCTATTTATGCAGTATCAGAAGACTAAACCAGACTCTGGCCTGGCCATAAACTAAGCCCACGCCCTAAATGAGGTGCCAAGCCACAAAAAGCATTTGCGTCAACTGGGAATACAAGGAAAAGAAGGACTTCTAATTATAGGGCCTGGAAGCGGAAGCCGGGAGCGATTGGGAGCTGAGGCTGCGCCGTGTTTATCTGAGAGCTTCCTCCCCTCTGCCTGATGAGGCTCGGCCTGAGGGTGGGACTGGAGCTGCTGATGGGACACGGAGTTCTCAGCTCCTGGCAGCCCCAGGGGCAAATTAGAGAGCGCTGGGAAAGCTGGGCAGCCCCACCACATCCTATTTATAACACCTCTCTAATTGCAGAGCTGTTGATTGAGTGCATATAAATGAGGTCCTCACTCCTGGAGCTTCACCAGGAGCTTCCCCTCGGCTTTCAGAGGGTTTTCCACCTCTCCAAACTGTGTCTCTCTGCCAGCACTCACTGAAGGATTCCACACCTTCAAGCTGTGCTGGATTTCTTTTCAAAACACCAAGGGCAGGAGTGCTGGGAATCGGGCACATCTGTGTGGAGGAAATGTGGATCCATGGATAGACTGGATTTAGGAATGCAACCCTCACATTTCCATGCCACGGAGAGACCGATCCAGCCACTGCACCAACTCACTGCTTGTCCAAAAAATGATTAAAAATATGAACTCCTCACACTTCAGTTTGGAAATCTGAACTTGGATGCCACGCAAGGTTGGTACGGAGCTTTGGAGGTTCCCAAATTACAGGCTCAGAGCGCTCAGGGGAACCACAGAGACTTAGAGCCGCTCATGGTTCAGTCCACATGGATTTCTCCTGGCATTCCCACCTTCCACAGGCTCACTGGGACAGGATTCCTGCTCCACTGCAGCTCCCTGGGCTGACCAATCATTCATGTGACAAAGTTTATATGGCCCACGGTTTTCTGAGACATCTGGCCCAACCCAGGAACAGCAGCTTCATTTATATCCACTTAATTCCTCTCCCAGGCAAGTGAAAATACAGCCAAACATCGGAGCTGCTCAGCCCCTGGATACTCCCAAGTGGACCATGTGCTACAGCTACAAAATTTGGTCTTAAAAATCCTTAACTAAATAATGAAATTCTGATTTTAGCAAAATTCACCGCAAAATAAATGCAAGCACGTAAAGATTTAATGTAAACATTTTAAAAATCCCAAGAAGTCAAAAAAAGAGAAGCAAAATAAAATATTATTTTGTGAATAAATAACTCCCTATGACTCTTATAACTCCTAAAGTAATCCATGGCTGCAGCTTTTCCTTCACAACCAGCCCAAAATGCAATTCTTGATCAAGTCATCAATCATCAAGGACTCCTCTTGGGACACAGGGACACAACATTAATAACTGCAACTCATCAAACTGCCTTAATTTTAATGTATTTGTCCTCCAAGGCAATAATTCAAGTTGAAAACCAGAAGAAAATGAACAGAAAAACTGAAGAATTCTTCTGTCATTAAATAATTACAGCTTGTTTTACTCTCCAGGAGTGTTTTCCTGCCCACTTTCTCTGATCAATGGGAAAAAACTTGTGCAGAGATGTTCCAATTTCACCCTCTTTAACTATTAACTCAAGGCCACCATCACATTTCAATACAGAACATTAAAATAATCAGAGCAATTTCAGGTCTGTTAAAGGTGCAGTCAGGCATCCCAAGGGGGACACAGTTTAATCTGTTTTACTGCTGGCCCAACATTAATTTTCTTATTATTAATGGGTGGAAAATCTCTTTTGTAGCCAAGGAAGCGTAATTATTTTAAATTTTCAATGTCTTGCACTTCACAGCTCTCAGCTGCCAAGCTGGCAGGAGCAACACTTTTGGAAAGCAGATCATTTATTTACCACATTTAAAAGAAAAACACCCCCAGATATTTATAAACCAGCACCACTTTTTAGCTCTTGACCAATTGAGAATCTTACCTGAAAACTTTCCCACCTTTGCCCCATCCTGTTGATTTAAAAGCTTGTCCTACTCTCAAATTGAGAATCGATTTAGCAACAGCTACAGAAGAGTTTTAATTATTGTATTTTCAGCTTATTTTAAGAGCTTTTATAGAAAAAATAATGTGTCTTTTGCTCCCTCGAGAAGGGTGAGAAGCCAGGATGGAGTCCTGCAGCTGGAAAACCCCTCTATGCTCCATCTGAGTGCAGAGAAAAGCTTTTATTGGGAAAAGCTGTCTCAGGAGAAGACCACCAGGAAGCTTTGGTAACAAAATGTCCTTTTCAGAGGCCCTAAGGCTACTTACTCGCCTTAACAAATTGGCAATTGAAGCAGAAGCTCTAAAGAAAATCAAACAGGGGATAATTCTCATCTTTCCTGGCTGCCCACGGGATTTGTTGTACATATAGTTCTTGGCAGTGCAGCCTGACAGGGAAACGAGGCACAAACCTTCCAAAACCAGGAGTGAATGATTGAAACAACCTTTGAATAGACATGAAAACTTCTACACTGAACTTGCCTCCCAAACCAGATAGAAGGGATGGAGATGTTTGAATGGATGCTCCTGGGAATCCCATCTGGAGCCCAGGAGGCCATGTCCAGGTCAGGCTCTGCACTCACCAGGGGACACCACAGGAACTGGGATCCCAGCACAATCCTCTGCTCTGGTGGGCTCAGAAGCTCAGTCCAGCTTCCAAAATTATTCATTATTGGTCTGTATCACTTGAGGCTCCCAGGGAAAGTGGAACTCCAGAGAAGAGCAGCAGTGTCCACATGAAGACGTCCTGGTGTCCTCCAAAACCAAACTCAACGCTCCAACACCAAGACTCCAGAATGATTCATCATATCTAAAATTTTGGGCTGGTTTCTCTACACTTTATTTCATCTATAAATTGTGAAAATGGCATCTCTGGTCATTTTCACATTCTCAGGTTTTCATGTTCCACTTATTCCCACATTGCATCCTTGAGGCCTCGTGCCCAAAACAAACCTTCCTTGGGGACCCCAGAGGATCTGGACCTTCCTCCCCTCTGCAGGGACAGCAGCAGGAAACTTTATGGGCTAAAAGAACAGACTGTCCACTGCCTGTGGAGAACCTGCCCAGGGGTAGACAATAAAGTGTTTAGCAACTCAGCTTTAGCACAAATAAAGCATCTATAATTTGCTTTTAAATGTGCTGAAGTAAAGACAATTGACTGAAATAAAGCTGCAGCCCAGTAGGCTTTAAAATGACTCCCAAAAGCACAAATAACAATTCCTGTAGTGTGGAGAGATGTGGATCATTTAAACACAAGTTGGTTTTGATTATCACAGTTCATAAAGGCCTTTATACCTCTGATCTGTCCAAATGAAGGGAGGATTCTACTCGTTTTTAACACAATAAAAGTCTATAAAGGGATCTTCCCAAAGCTCAGACCTGAGCACCTGTGCAGCTCCTGCCCTGAGACACGATGGAATTAAGGGGTTTATCAGCCCCAGAAAGTAAAATTTTCAGTGAATCAGAGGGAAGTGCTCCCTGTTTGTCTCCCCAGCACAGCTCTGCAGTGCTCTGGTGCAGCCACGCAGACACTGCCTGAAATTAGGAGTAAAAGTGAGGTTTCAGAGCAAGCAGCCAAGGACAGAATCAAACACCACCTCTTGTTTTGTTCTCTGTAATGAGCTCAGCCTGATTGCCAATAGACCACTGGAGAATGGGCTGGGATGATGTTACAGTCCTGGCTTCAAACAAAATCCTGCCTTGA
The DNA here is from genome assembly GCF_001522545.3 of Parus major. NCBI lineage: Eukaryota > Metazoa > Chordata > Aves > Passeriformes > Paridae > Parus > Parus major. The sequence continues at coordinate 7,803,178 of NC_031787.1, forward strand.
TGTTAAATAAAGAACACAGAATCCTGGGCTAAGTGCTGCTCTCACTGGAGGCAGCTGAGGGAAGAGTTCTCTGCTGGTTTGTCCCCATCCCTCCTGCAAAGCTCCCACAGCATCTGCAAGCAGCCAAAAATAACACCACTTAAAGAAGTGTTTTGCCATTAAACACCATTAACTCTCTAAATTATTGTCATCCCAGGACCTGAGCAAACTGAAGAATTTGATCACAATAGAACTATCCAGCAATTTGCAAAAATATCCTTATTTTTGACAGAGAACAAGTTAGTTCAGTTTTGCATAAACATTCTGCTCTTTAAATTTACACAATCCTAGAAACTCTCTTAAGGAGGCATTTCATTCATATCTATATACTATTCTAATTTAAGCAGCTGTATTTACTTCACTGTATTTATTTATTTCATTTCATTAGCATTGCTCCACTCTAGGTACCATCCTTCTTCCAGAGCACAAAGCAAAATGACTGTTCTGGAGCTGAGGATTCTCAGTTCACTGCACAGAGCTCCACAAAAAATTCCCTTCCAAGAAAATCCAGGCAGATGAGAATACAGCTTTTCTGTCACAAACTCCCAGTGAACTGCACTGCACTGTTAAAGAGTTCTGACACAACAGATGGGGTGTCAGAATGACACCAACTGGTCAGCAAAAGTGAAAACATAAATGACAGACATTTAGTTTTATTCTCTGAAATGTGACTTCACCCTCCAGATCTTCATGGCATTTGCTGCATTTTAGAAATTGTTGATTTAGGCAATGGAAGCTGTTGATTCCCTGACCACTTCCCTGAGTGCTGCTGCAATCAGCCAGAACATTACTGATCTACAAATAATGAAATGCTAATTGTCAGATTAATAAGGTCAATTAATATATAAGGTTTGTAGTTGTCCCCACTGCCCACAGTGACTGTTCATTTCTAAAGAGGAAGGAGAGAAACAGGTACTTTTGAGGGGTTCCTTACAAGTATTTTCAGATTTTAGTTGATTTTACTCATGAGAGAGGGGAAGATCACAAACTCTTCATTAGCAAACAAATAATAAGTAACTTTAAAAACCAGTGAAGCGATTTTATTTCTGTAGTTATGGAGGACTACAGTTTAATCCATGGATCCTCTGGATACCTGAGGATCACAACATGTGCAGCTGGCTGGCAGGATCCCAACAGACAGGGATTCCTCAGCAGTGGAAGACTGAATCTCCTCCTTCCTCCCACAGTAAAAGTGTTGCTGAAGTTTGACATTTCCAGTAAAGACAAATTACACACCCAACACTCCTTGGAGCAGGTCACCTGCAGTGGCCCAGTGGGACCAGCAATCCCTCCAGAGCCATGGGGCACATTCCCATGGGATTAACTGCCTTGTTTACACCAACCCCAATAACCAGAAACATCTCTTACCACTGGGGTTAAAGGCCATGCAGCAAATGGGCTTCTCATGGGCAGGGAAATGGGCCACGATGCCATCACTGTCCGAGTCCTCGCTCACCAGGACCTGGGGGACAGAACACAGCCCAGGATTAGCAGGGAAAACACTCCAGAGGGAAATTCCCAATTTACTGGCACAGGGATTGGTTTGTAAGGTGTTCATGTTCACAGTGTAACTGCACATCAGCTGAACAGCAACAATCCTTGGGAATTCTCTCAGCTACAGAGACATCAGACCTGCTCTAATAACCAGAAAGGATTATCCACTTTATGCCTGGATTCCCTATTATTTATCCTATTCAAATTAGGGAAGAGAAAAATATTCCTGTTTTGCTCCATGAATTATTGCTGCCTGCACAAGAGCTCATTACACCATGCTGTGCAGGAAGCTCCATTTGAGGTTTCCAGTAACAAAATCACATTCTAGAAAGAAAAGGGAATATTTAACTTTTACATAATTCAGTATTTTGATCCCAAGAACATAAGGCAAACAAGTAGAAGACCAGACCAAACCCCAGAGAAAGTGGGTTTGCTTTCCACGAGTCCCTCAGGTGGGAACAGCTTCCATCCTGCTGTCAGTGGTGCTGGAATTGAGAGATCTGGATTTCCAAAGGATGCAAGGAATGCCAAGGGCTGGGAGTGTGGATGGAAGCAGCTGCACTGTGGAATTCACAGTTAATATGAAATTTCTCCAACTTGAAACTGCCTCACTCAAAACGAGATAACATTATTAAAAAGGTTGTTATCAAAAAATTAGGCCCAAATGAAATATCTTCTTGTGAACAAAAAAGGAGAGAGTTTTCACAGCACAGGGAAATTCAGTGGAAAAGGAAATACCTGGACTGACATCTGTGTTGTGCAGCAGCTTCTGGGGAAAAGTACAAAGGATGAGCTTTTGGGGTTTTAAACAAAAGCAAATTTGAAGCTGATAAAAGCTGAGGGTGAGGATGTACAAAGGGACAAAATATCTAAGTTTAATTGCAAGAAAAGCAAAGATATTCCTAGATTTATAGAAAAGAACCAGAAGATGTGTGGACAAAACCATGCAAGAGCTGTAGGAATGTTTTATTCCTTGATTACATCATCCTTAAAGCTGAATTAAAACAAAAAGAAAGATCTGTCAGAAAAGGACTTGAAAAAGGGGATTTTGTGGTGAGCAAAAACCATCTTAGACAGTGCAAAACCACCCTGAATAATTTGTCTGTCTCTTCCAAAATAATCTGCAAGGTTTTTAATACTTCCTATCCCAAACAGATATCAAAATAATTTGAAGATATTTTTCAGCTTCAGAAAAGGAGGAATCCTCTCCCGGTGCTCGGAGCAGTCCTGGAGTGGGGCTGGAGGGGCCTGGGCCCGCCTGGCTGGCACAGCCCAGAGCTCTGGCACTGGCACAGCACAATTATGGCTTTGCTCTCCCTCGTCAGCATTTCCTGCTCCTTCCAGAACCACCAAACCGAGGCTCTGGAGATCTTCCGAAGGCTTTTCAAAGGAGCACGGCTCTGCCTCACCCAGACAAACTCAGGCACTCCCAGCCAGCATTTATCACAGCCCCCACTCCCACGGAGCTGGCCTCAGCACCAACATTTTGCTCTAATTAAAGAGAAATGATAATGACAAACTAACACCATAAATCAGCTTTACAATGAATTTTTTTTTTGCAGGTCTAGCCTGTTAAATAAAAATATTTGATCAAAAATGTGTGGGTATCACAGGATCTAAATCGTTGCTAGAAACAGTTATATAGGATATTTCATATGCAGCCTCTTCTCCAGGATTAATTCAACATGGCTTTATTTGAGAAAAAATAAAAATGATAAATGCACTGCTGTTATCACCCCTGCAACATGAACCCCTGTCCAACAGGCAGAACACTGGATGGCAACCTGATCTTAAATAGTTTTTGTCTGGAAATACGATACAAAGCAAAAAGTCACAACATTAAAAACTGCAAAGCAACTTGGACTTAGAAACAGAAAACTTGAGAACTCAAAAAAGGCCAAATGTCTATTTGTATGTGATGTTCACTGATCCTGTGCTTTCAATCCTTTTGTCATTTACTGCTTAAAAATATCTTCTTGGGAAAAAAACCACTCCAAAAGCAGTTTTTAAAGATCTTCCCCTTTCTCTACAAAAGCTGATTTTCTGATGCAGCAAACCAGCCTTTGCAGATTCAAATTCAAGAATATTCATCTCCTGTACTAACCAAGAAAAGGAAAATGAAAGGCAAAAAATCCAACCACAAAAGCACCTTCATCACTCATAATTTGGAAATCTTGGGCAGTGGGGAATGTGACACTCAGGGCTCCTTTCTCAGCACGTGATGTGTGTCAGCCCCTGTGTCAGAATGGACAGAGCTGCCTTTGGGAACACACGTGGAAACATTTGCTTGTGTACAGAGAGATAAAAAATATTCTTCCTCTTTTTAAAATTATCATGAAGAGAATAAATCCTTTAGGAACAGAGGAAAATACTTTTAAAATCACCAGTCTTTGTTGACATCTTCAGGATTTGTCAAGTTCTCCCCCTGCTTTTCTGCACTGCACTTGGGGATAACAAATATCACTTTTTACAATTCCAGCCTTATGAAGGAAGGAGGAAAAAACAATCCAAGGAATTGGACTGAACTCCATCATCAACCAAATGTCCCTCCCAAAGGTGCCACCAAACCAAAGCCTGGTTCCCATCCCAGCTCAGAGCTTGCAAAGCTTTAAATCCCAGCGTGATCTTCCCTTTCTTACAGAGCTTCAGGAAATCAAAATGACGCTGATGCAACACCCGCTGCTTTAGGAACATCAAACCCATACCACCAGCTCCTCCAGCCAGCTGAGGGTTTCGTGCCCCTGAAAACAGCAGAGTTGGGAATTTTTCCTGGAAATCAAACCAGAGGGACAATTTCCCTAATAACACATGCAAGGGCTGTCAGAGAGCTCGAGGGAAGCAGCTCATTCTCCTTCCCAGAGCGTGCAGAGCCCACAGGAATCCCGAGGCTACAATTTTTTTCCTCCCAAACAGGCTTCCTTCTCCAAGGTAGTGGCCTCTAACCACTCTGCTAAAAAACCTCCCAAAGTCTCTCATTGAGAAAAGTTCAGAAATCTCAGCCTTGCTCTGGTGATCACAGAGCCACTGAAGCCCAGCAGGATCCTCCCTGCAGAGCTCCCAACAAGAGACCAACACTGAGACTTTTCTGCCAAAGTCCTGCTGAACGAGCCCTCAGCTGCTCCTGATGCCCAAAAACATTTTATCAAGAGCTGCAACAGCATTTTCCCCAAAACTTCCCAGCCAAAGAGCCCTGGGCTGGATGTGCTGAGCCAAACCAGCTCCCAGAGCAGCTCTGGTACAGCAGAACTGTGAAGTTCATCACAGATTCACCAAATTGCCTTTATCTCACCCTAAAAGAAGAGACAAAGCACCGAGGGCATCGTTGCATTTCCACCAGTGTTTGCTTGGAGGGCAGGAGATAACTGCAGCCAGAGCTTTTTTCTCCTATGCCATATTCTCCTTCCTCCGTGGTATTTTCAGTACTGCTGAACAGAAGCCACTTGTAATTATGACTTTAATTATTTTAATCTTTAAAGGCAAATTACACCACTTATCCCAGTGGAGACATGTTTTTAAATAAAACATGAAAGTAACACAAATGAAAATGGACCCAAATCTAATCAAGCAGGTCCTAGTCTTAATACAATTAAGAAAAGAGTAATCCCATCATCATAAAAACAAATAGGTTTGGCAATAATTATAAATATGAATATTGTATAACAAATATTTGCTGTACACTTGAGATCCCCAATGCTTTAAAGAGCTGGAGTTTGATTCACAAAGAGCCTCCCCCAAGTTACAGCCAAGGTCAAACTTCAGTGGAAAGGGGCTAAAAGTGATAGATCTGTGGCATTAACTACTGCACTCCTTTTAATAGAATCCAGCATAAACTCAAACCAGCCTTGTGCTCAGCCTGAACCATTTATCTGAGACAAAAATGTCTTCTTGACAAAAACCAGATCTCCTTTAATAAAAGTGAGGCAGACAGTATTATGCTCTGAGGGAATCCTGTTGCTCTTTTTATATTTATATATAAAAAGAATTCTTCTGTAATACACGGAGATATAAAAAGTGAGGAAAATTGAGGCCAAATATCTGAGCATCAGAACATCAGATCAGCCTTTGCCAAAGCTGCTCCTAAAATAAAAGCCCTGGTGTTAATGACCAGTGGAATTATGTCTGTAGTTAAAGTTTTATTATTGAATATGCTTCACTCTTTGAGCTTCTTTTTGCATCAGACCAAAATTTCACAACAATTCCTGCTCCTGATAAGCATCTTGATATGGTTCAATTGCAATCAACTCCTCACCAAATGAAAATGAACTTTGGAAAGTGCAGCAGGCGGCTGCTTTTTTTCCCGAAAATTCTTCTTTAATGCAATAAAAAGTTAATAGGGAACAGGAAAAAAAAAAAAAAAAGCCCTGATCACATTTTAAAACATAAATAGATCAACATGTTATCTTAGTTTGCTGAGCTGTTTTGAAAATATTCCCTCCAATATTGCTGAGTTGTGGATGAGCTGCACGGTGAGATTTCATCAATCACAGCCCCAGCAAACGTACCCAGAACTGAATTTTGGGTTTTTAACTGGCCACATCTTTCTCTGTCAACCAACTGTTAGATGTTGAACAGATTTACATTCTGCCCCAAAACTGGTGACTTCTGAGCAAGGTCATTATTGCAGCCTGCACGTGGGTGGCCCAGTGGATGAATTAATTAAGAATACAGAAACAAAGGTCGAAAGAAAATAATTTTTCTTTCAAACCCAAGCCAATAAAGTCTTACACATTTAATTCCAATTACTGAAAAAGAGGACATCTGTACAGCTTTAGGTTTATCCATTTCAACTAATTAAGGGATTCAAATAAATAGTCCTTCCATCTAACTGAAAAGTTTGCTAACACTTCATTAGAAGGAAGTTTAAACAAGCACACAACCTTGTTAACATATTTTGGTTTACCACAAAGTTACTTGGGCATCTCGATAATTATTTTTATTCCTTTTACAAATATCTCCTGACAGCCAATGTCAATAATTCTGCATTCCTCTGCATTTATTTAATTACCTCATCATTCAAATTTTCTTAAAGTAGCACCAACTTTGAAAGTAGGAACTATCACATAAACAACTGCTGGGGATGAGAGTTTACTACAATATCTACATTAATAAGATTTATTAAAAATACTTTCCCTGCAGATTTAATCCTCCTACATTAGGAGAGTTCTTTGGTCTTTAATTGTGGATTTTTCAGTAGTGAGTTTGCATTTCACCCTCTGCCATGGCAGCAGTGAATGAGACACATCAAGCTCCCTCTCACATCCTTCATATTTAATGCCTTTGGAATGATAAAAAATAAGTCAGTCCTCCTGGTCTGTGTCCAGAACATGTCCCTTCATCATCCTCCTGGCACAGAAATTGTTATATTTGTACACAGGCACAGAGCAGCTCAGTCCACCTTTAGAACCTGTGTGCTGAGCTTGAAACAACTGGAAAGGTACTTGGATCATTAATTTGAAAAACTTTAGACATATTTATTTAAAAAAAATGCTTCCCCACTCAAAAAAAAAGCTTAATTCTCCTCCAGAATGATGCATTTGCCTGTCTTAGATTTATTGTTGTCTTCCATTTTCTTTCTCTTTTTAAAACAGATTAATTCTTTTGGGTTTTTTTTACTGTATCTTATCTTACAGGCATATTTTATTACTTGGAAAATGTATCTTTCACTGCAACACCCAAATTCTTGGTCAGGCTGTGCAGGTTTGATAGAAATCTTTATTGACCTGAAGGAGGTGAGGTATTTATTTTATATTAGGAGGGCACTGATGATAAGAAAATAATTCCTCCCTGCTTCTGAAATTCCCCTCAGCTGTGACAAGGCTGAAACCCATGTGAGCACACAGCAATCCCTGCTGAATAGGATTCAAGGCTTTCCAAGTGTTCATTTAGCCCAGAAAATACTTGGTTGGAATTTTTAATTCAGGGTTTCTCAGTGAGTGGAGGAAGAGCCTGATGGGCACAGCCATGAACATCCCAAACCAGGAATCTCATCCCAGCAGAAAGGGTTTGTTGATTCCAGCCAGAACTCTTATTGTCAGGAATCTGAAAACTGGGGTGATAAAACAAGGGAAAATCCTTTCACTGAGAGTGGCTCAGCACTGAAAAGTAGTTCCCCCATGGGAAAGTGGAGTCACCATCCCTGGGAGGATTCAAAAAACGAGCAGATGTGACAATTTGGTCTCATGGCAATGGCAGGATTCAATCAAAGGCTGGACTGGATGACCTTGCAGGCCTTTCCCAAACTTACTGATTCTGTCAATCTGTGATTCTATAAACCAGTAACTTTAGGAAAACCACTGGTGACCCTAAAACAGCAGAGAGGCTGGACTTGGCATCACCAACCTGCCCCACCACGCCTCCATCTCAGCCAAAGTGATGACGGAGCTCAGGTGACCACAAACTGATTTTCCACAGGAGAATAAAACAATGTCACAAATTCCCAGCATGAGGAGTTCACACATTGGGATCAGCTCCACGCTGGAGCCTGCTGGGGTCCAGGGCAGCCCCAACGAGCTCAGTGAGATTCTCACCTCCCTGAAAGGTGAGAGGTGCTGAAAAACTTCCCTGAATCCTGCCTGAACCCAGCCAGGGTTAACCAGCCAGGACAAACGAGTGCCATCCACACTGGCATTCCTTCCAGGAATTCTCCTGCCAGCCACAGCATCACATCCCTGCCAGGCTCCTCAGGATCTCTGCCAAAACCAGGATCTACCAGCTCACATCTGCAAAAAATTCACATTTCCACTGGAAACAGAGCTGGGGGCACAGGAAGAGACTCAGAGGGACTGGGAGTCCCTCACAGGAGAAGGTTCTGTACTGGCAGTGTGGAATGACCATGTACAAAGTGCATTTATTTCTTTTAAATCAGATTTCTTTTTGCCAGAGGGATATTTCAGTAAGAAAAAAAAATAAAAAATAAAAAATCTTCTGCACCATGAAAATCATAACAATGCCAAAGAAAGGTTATTTTCTTTTTTCCTGGGAATAAATATAATTCTGAAAGCAAATCGCAGCACTGGATATAAATTATATAATTTAACAGCATTTAAAAACTTCAGATGACAAAAATATGAATGCAATACACACCATTAGGATATCCAGCTTCCTGGAGGTTGAAGACAAAACTTATTTTCCTAGAGCTGATGGCTTATTTATGTTAGAGCAGCAGGGTTTGGACAAGACAAACATTATCATTTTTACAGCTCCTCTCCTGTAGTGCTCTTTAGGCTTTGATAGCTCCCTAGTATTGTTAGGCTCAGAGGACAAGTTCATAAAACCTCTAAATCATATAAAACAAGACTTAAAAACCTGAGATCTATCTTTTTTTTCCCCCCCAGGCCTATGCAGAAGAATCAAAGCACAGACAGCGACCAGCAGAAATAATGACCACATTAAACAGCTTCATCAGAAATTTATGAAGTCAAATTTGCCTTTTTTTTCCTTTCCTTGTTGTATTTGAAGAGCCAAAAGATTTTTTTTTTCCTGGAAACAAAAACAAATCCCAACAGCCAACAGAATTATTTTAGGACCTGGCTCTAATATTTTAATTTATTTTTTTTTTACATTATCTTCTTTCTCTTATTTCAGTTTTGGAAGAAAATGTCTATACTGTTTCATAAACAATTCCTTTTCAATGCAACATCGCTTGGTTAATTACTTCCAAAATTAATTGTCAGGGAACAACTATAATGAAGTTTTTGTTTTGCTTTGTTTTTTTTTCAAGTAAAAGATTTTATTTTCCTGTCAAGAAAAAAACATAAAATAATGGGCAAAATATTTGACTTCTGATGTGTCCTTAATACCTCATTAACTTACCTGCAATGAGAATGAAAAAGATAGGGGAAAACATGAAAAAATTGAAGGTTTTTTTTGCTTTAAATTCAATAAATGTGACTATGAGGAAAAAAATCTCATGGACTAGTTACAGAATAATGAAGTGTGTGGGAGTTCTGCATAAACACTGAATCCAGGACCAGACACTTTAAAATTAAATGAGTGGTAGAAACAAAACAAAAAAAGACATGGATATCTTCTCTGTCATAAAGACAGGAAAATCCAGCAATTTAAAAGCTGTCTGATAATGGTGTGGAGTTTGTAACAAATGATTCTGCCTGTGTATTATTATATACACTAAATTTACTCTGTTGTTATAGAACAGTACAAATGCCCCACAGCACAGCATCGTGCTCGACTGCATTTGGGATTTACATAAAATTATAACTTTTACACTTCATAGCCAACTTCTCTCATCATTTATTTTAGCCTGGAATTCCCCAATTCCCCCTATTCCTGAAGAACCCCATATTCCAGCCACGTTCTGTATTAATAACTATCATCAGACATCTCCACTTGGACTGATCAGCATCAATCAATGTCAATTAGGAACAAGTGTTGGGGAGACAAAATGTGACACTTCACACTTGATCTTGTCAAAGTGTCACATAAATATGCTGCAAGGACAATATATATTTTGGCTGCATTTCAGTCCCAAACAGGATTTTACCCCAGCTCTGTGAGTCTGTAAAACTCCTGCCCCGGTGAAAATCTGGTTTATTTTTCACTCCCAACAGCACAAAAATGATTTTCCTGGGAATGTGGTGGCAGTGCAGGCTGTGGCTGTGTGCACACCGTTACCTGTCCCTCTGCCACGGTCTCGGTGTCGATGATGGTGACAATCCCAGGCACCAGGGGACTGCGGCGGAGGTTGCTGTGAGCCAGGATTTCCTCCTCGGTGGCTCCCGACGGCAGCGTCCCCGTGAGCTGTGTCACCACCTTCCCCACCATCGTCAGCCCAGTCTTTATTGTCTGCAAAAAAGGGGGAAAAAAAACCAAAACAAACCTTTAAACAGTGTTTAGGGCTGTGCTGTGGGTTCAGCTCGGATTTTTTTCTAGAAATGGATTTGTTGAGGAATGATGTATCAGAGCTGCGAAAGGCTGGAATAAAACAGCTTGAAAAAATTTGGCATCCTAGTAAATGGAAGAATTCACCTTTATTTTGGAAGTCAATTATGCCAAAGCATTATTGAAAAAAGAAGTATTTTAATGTTCAAATAATTTAATGGTTTTTGTATTTTAAGTTGAGGTTTTTTTAACTTTGATTTTACTTCTTCCCATAGCATGGATGGTCAGAAGGATCAAAGATGAGGCCACGATGGGTGTGGGGAGGCACTGCTCACACAAAAATTCAAACAGCCCCTAAGGCTGACAGTTTTGTCTTCTGCACAGTGCAAGAAACCAAGAATTTGGCCTTTGCTACATCTGACACACTTATTTTTTACTCAGTAATTAAGCATTAAAACTGAATATGAGACTCAAATCCAGCAAAATTAAAAATGCCACCCCCAAGGTCCTGGAAGTCCCAGGCACATCCCAGCACAAGGAATGGGACTTTCCAGGCTCTGCATGTTTCCCAGACATGGGTTTGAAAACACATTCATTGCACCAGCTTTTAGCAGCTAAAGATGCTGAAGATTATTTCTATTTTGCTTTATTTTATTTGGAGAAAGAAGCAGAGTAGATACAGTAGGAGAGATGCAGACTGAAAAGAAAAACAAGCCCAACTATAACTTTAAATATTTTCTCCTTGAACCAAGGACTGTGCCTTATTTGCCTGTAAAGAATTGAGCAGATTTATTATGCAATATAAATAAGAAATAGCAAAAGAGATCAGAATGGAATGACACTGTAACAAGCCAATTCTTAACTAAAAAGACAAGCTAAGCTGCCTGCTAAATTGAAAATGAAAAAAATGTCCAGATCCCAGGCTGAAACCAAGAAGCAGCCACAAATCAATTGCAACTGCTTTGTTTAGTGCTAAAATCTCAAACTGCAGTGATTAGAAAACACATTAGTGTTCATCAATTAGCAGCCAAACGTTTGTTTTAATAATTCATGGGAAATGACTTACACAAAGTCTGTTAGTGTGTTGTCAGGAAAGCCTCTGAAGGGCCAACAGCAGCAGGCGCCACACGGTATCGATGGCCACGGCCAGCCAGGAAGGCTGATTAACCTCTGAGATGCCTCTGCTGATGGACTCACCCCATTAATGCTAATGGAGATACTTCCACTTAAAATCGAGCCAGGCCTTTAGCACAGCAATGGCTTTGGGGGTTTAAAGTCTTTAGTAATATCCTGCCATTTGTTTCTTGTTATTTCTTTTTATACCCGGCTACGACAGAGGAGAATAAAACGGGTTTTAACAGCGGCGGATTCAGGAGGCTGGGAGAGGTAACATAAAGCAGATATTGATAGCTGAGGAATAAACCTAAAATAGCCCCTGTGCCATCACGGATGAATTCCAGCTCTCCTGGCAAAAACTGACACGGCAGTTTTTTGGCCAATAGCTAAAATCCTAGAAAATGATTCGTTCCCAGTTTATAAAGCAGGGAGGAGAAAGCAGTAAATGCTACACGGTGAAACACCTGTGTGAGGGAAAAGGCTACAAACTGTGACTGACCTCTTATAGAAAATATCTTTAATATTCATAGTGAGAGCAATGGGATGACAAAATACCAACCACGAATTCACAGCTGTCTAGAAGAGAGTGCCCGTGGTGATGCTGCGTGCTGGAGCAGCGTGGGCCTGCAGCAGGGAGAGGTGTGCAGAGATGTGGCCAAGGCCATTAGCTCAGAAATATCACTGCAGAACCATTACAGCACTTACTGCCCTGTGCTGTTGTGTATATTTGCAAAAACTTCTGGGGTAATCTTTAACCTTTCCCATGCCATATCAGCTGTCCCCTCCATCCATTAGGGCTAATGACCTTGCTCTCACATAAGCTGCTAGTCCTCATTAAGAAGTTATCAGGTAACAAGAGAAAACAGATGCAGCCTTTGCTAAATCACTTTACCAGTACAGGATTAAAAGATATGGAGAAGGAATCAAACAAAGGAGTTATGAGGTGAGAAGAACTTGGTTTATAATTTGATGTGAGACATGTGACAGAGCAAATACATTTTAAATGAAATGGGTTCAAGTTTGCACTGTCCCAGTTCCTTTATCACCGATGGGAACTCGCCAGTGAAGTCTGCTGATAAATAAAATTAAAATACTTGATCCAGTGTGCAGAAACACACATTATTCATAAGCTCATATGTATCCTATCTACTTCAAAATATGTCATTTGAATATAAATACATACATATATTTAATTGAAATAGATGTATGCCCACACACCTCATTTAATTGAAAAGTAAATACAACTTTAATTAGATGAAAAGAATTAAAATGCACCATTCAGTGCCTGTTAGGATGCTTTGCTCTAACAAAGGCCTTGCATCCTTTTAGTGACAGCACAATATAGTGTTCCTTTTTCTCATAATAAATACATTTTATATGATCTGTTTGATTGCAAATGAAAAATCTATAGAAAGCAGAAAGAGAAATCAAAAAGATCTGCCTTGGGTGTCAACACAGTGAGGTTGAGCCTCACACTCAGTTTGAACAAAGGAATAATAGGGTTTATTCTGAAAGAAATTCCATGTCCATGCTACTGTGTTTGTTCAACTGGACTGAAAAGAGTATTTATCTATGGAAGAGACTTTCCTGTCTACATGCACTGAGGGCATTCTTCAACACCTCTAAGGAATGATACTTTCATTTCTCCAAACACATCCATTTTTACCTTCGCTCATCATTAATCCAAATGTGAATCTTGACACATTTTCTGCTTCCCAAAATTTTCTGCTTGGTCAAATGACAGAAACTACCAGAGCTTTTAGAACATGAACACCCAGAAAGCCACCAACACGATCACAACTTTGACCTCAGTGGTTTTGGTTAGCAGGGACCTTCCTAAATAATTCCCAAGTTATTTGATTAAGGAGGAAATTTATTTGCAGCACCTCCCACTGAGGACAAACCCCTGGCCCCACAAGGGTCAGCAAAGGCAAAACCATCACAGAAAATATTCTGTGCTGCCACCAAGACCTTCTAGAGAGGATCTGAAGGGCAATTCTCCAAAGCGACCCTGCTGAAAGCTCTCAGCTTTCCTTCTCTTTCATAAGAAGGTTCTTTCACTTCATTAGAAAATTGGAAGCCAACCAGAGAAAAGGCTGTAACCCAAGGTAACCTGGCAAAACAAGAACTTTAATGGAACCACTTCTGAACCAAAAAGCAGCAGTGCAGGGAAAAGGAAAGGACATCCACTTCCCAAGAAGCTGCTCCTGTGCTGATCAAAGCAAAGGAAATACAAACCCCTGCAGCTGATAGGACACAACAGCGGTAGAGGTTCATAAATGAAGAATTCAATAAGGAAGGAGTGAATTTGATGGTGAAGCAATGAGATGGAAAAAGAGCAATAGATATGTGGAGCATCTATTTGCCAGCAAGAAAGTCAGCCCTCCAGTTATCAGAGATGAAAACCTGCTGGACAGCAAGCCAAGACTCAATGAAATCACTAATAAATTAAACATTGCAGATTTACTGTGGTGCACTCATGGATAACAAATTAATACACTAAGGCTGAGATACTCCTCAAGAGCCAAATCATGCAAATATTTAAAACTATATTAGTATTAATCTTGTCTATTACAGTAACATCCAACAGGCAGGAGCATGAGCAATGTGTTGTGCAAATACAGAGCAGCACAGAGCCCGTGCCCTGGGGATTATCCCCTTTCCTAACTCTCACTGGGGGTTTATCTCTGTACAGAGGCTAACAATCTTCTCTTTCCTATGATTATAAACACATTTTATCTTCTGTATCTACTCACATGATGCAATAGCACTACTTCAGTGTGATAAATTCAGCTTAACAGCAGAATTTCTGGATTATGATGCCTGGCTAGTACTACTCAGCAGGGAAGGCCATCAGCTAACAGTGATCTGTTTGCAGGATTTTGCCACATCTGATCCAAACTCTGGCTGATCACACTAAGCCAATCGGTTTTTCAAACTTATCTGTGCTATAAAAAAGATGTTCATGATGCTGGGATTGAAGGAATTTGGGGAGATTTCCACACACACCTTTTTTTAACCATGTTTTTTTTAACTGTAACAGAGATCCAGCAAATCACCTCAGGAGAGGAGCAATTCCAGCTCCCCTCAACAATGTAAAAAGCTGTGATTTTTCTCCTTCTCTGGCCACACTGTGATTGTGATGGACTGTTTGTTTTTCTGTTTTGTTTTCACATGAGCTGGCCTGCCCTGTGTCTCTCTTTGTGGCTTCTCCTAACTGTTGTTTTCCTCGGTGCCACCGAGCCTTCTGTCCCGCGCTGTCATTTCATTCCTATTATTAGGTTTGTTTTCTTGCACATATCAGAAATGAAAAGGCTGGTGGTTACAAGGGAAGCTTGTAATCAGCACCGAGTTCACCCCACAGTGCCAAAACTCACTCTGTGTGTGCGTGTGAGAAAAAGAAATTGTTGTTGCAGCAAGGAAAGGAGATGGGAGGGAGACGGTAAAACAAAAGTTGTGCTCGGTCTTGTTTAAGATTTTTCCAAGCCATGGGATTCTTTTGATACTACAAAACCCCAGACATTTCTCTGAAAACAGAGGGATTTTATATCATCATCTGAAGTAAGAAAATGAGGCAATGGAACCTATATGTAAACAGTCATTAATAAGCTCTAACCTTCAAAGAAGGTAATTAATTAGCTCCAGTACTGTGCTGTCACCCTTCAGAGAGAGCACAGTGTATAATGGGGGTGTGATGGAGTCCAAAAAGCAGCAGGCACTTGTAAAGTCACTTTTCATGATGCTAAAAGACTAATAATTCACAATGTTGATTTCTAATCGCATAAACTTGTGCCACTATGAACAGCCATTACACAAATCCATCCCACTGTCACTTCCCTCTAATAGAAATAGCTATTTGTAATAAAATTTGTAAGAATCAGTTCAGAAGCAGAGATACTTTGTGGAAAGCTACAGTTAGTCAGAGTTTGGGAGGATGGGGAGGGCAGGCACAGTGCTGCTGCCTGCAGGGCTCTCAGTGTGCTCTCCTCTCTGGGAAGGGAGGGGGTGATGACACACAGCCCAATTCAGCAGGGAAACCTCATAATTATGTTCCAGGAGCAGCTCTCCCAGGGCAGATGATGGACTCACTTTGGCAGCACTAATGACTGTGGCAGTGTAAGACTGAATGTTGTCTCCACAGGCTCCACCACGGGACTGATGGCATCGGATCAGCTACAAGAAGAAAGACAGCAACCAAGTCACTACTATTAAACTGCACAAACCCATAACCCATTACCAGAGCTCTTATTTATCATGTACAGTGGTGTGTTTTTTCCTACAAATAGCAAAAAGCCCTGCTGAGACACTTAACCCCTTTTTATAATCTTCTGGGTGCCACCCAGACTGTCGCGTCCCCCGCTCCAGTTTTCAATTACCAGATGAGTACTCACTAAGAATTCATAAACTTTGAAATGGTGGGATTTTTGGTCTGGCAGCAATACCACAAATAAATTTAAATAAATATAATCAAAAGCTTTAGCCATGTATATGTAACATTAAATATCAGCCATTCTAAGAATCCAAGTGTGGCTTTCCCCTCCTTTTTATGACGAGCAAGCAAAGAAATGACAAAGGAAAAGAGTTGTTTGAAACTTTGCATTTAATAGATTAAAGGAATGTACATGGGGTTTGCTTTTTATTGCCCTTCTTCAAAATCAATAAATCAAAGCAAGACTCTTGTACCTGCCATCACCCTACAAAAGTAGGTTTTGCCTTTGAACCCTAACTAACAATAGAATCTGTGCTTCTATGCAAAATTAGAAAAAAATACAGATATTTCTTGCTTGCACACAGAACATCTTGCCTATTTAACTATTTGTGCTGAATAACATTTAAAATTACTGTAGGATGCATTTGTTTCTACAGGTTTCTCTGTCCTACTTATATTTAAATATCTAAATAAAAATACATAAACTAGGGAAAACCCACTGTGAATTTACCTGGGAACACACAAGTCATTTAAATTCCCTTTGTGATACAATTCCTTTGCTGACATTTTGGCAGCAATACTGTTTAAATTCCATGCTGACCAGGCTTAAGTTCTCCAGCATCAGCAAGATGTGGCAGGAAAGGAAATGCAGGCCTGAATTTTGGAAGAAATCAGCTGTGCTGGAGGAGGTGTAACAGCAAATACATTTCTAAAATCTGCCTCTGATAATTTCTGGCTCAGCTCTAGAAACAGCTTCTCCAGTCACAGGTAGAAGGGAGAAAAAACATCTGCTTTGAAATTAAAGTAAGGCACTGGGAGCCGAATTTAGGCTTCACTTCAAGTTTTAAATACACAACCACTTCTCTGGGTAAAAGAGATCATTTCTTTGCTTGGGAATCTATTTTCTTTGTCTCTAGAAAGATGAAAAAGTCTTTCCAAAATTTCATTTTTTTTTCTCCTGGAGCTTAACTTTTTCAAAGATGTTCAAAAGTGGACATTTTAATGCTATTTTCTAACCTACAGAGTTCATTGCTGTGTTGGCTCAGACAAACCCAGGCTCTGTCCAGCCTCAGTTTCCCCAAATTTGCCTACCTTGAGAAGTGTCTGTAATTAAATGCTCTCAACTTTTCAAGCACAAAATGGGTTGATTATCGAGTTACCTCACTGAAAGCACATGTTGATGGCTGTCTTCTCTGCCTTCCAAGTTCCTTAAACTGAGCTTAAAACAAATGTGCAGAGTACAGATCTAATATTTTAAAATACGTAGGTCTGTCATTTTAATGCAACTCCTCTTACAGACTTTCTTTTGAACATACCTTTTTCCTGTGACCTTTTCTTTCCTTTTCCCCCCTATATATGTAAAATCTAGAAGTATTTTTTTATATCAAACCCTTCCTTACCTTATTTTCTGCATAAGCAAGCCAACGGCTTCCAAGAGCAATAGGATTCATGTTTGGCCCTGGACAAGGATAGCAGCCTGCAAAGTTTGAAAAGACAACATTAAGAAATATCTTAATGACTTCTTCCAAAGGATTTTATTTATTGCCAAGAAAACAAAAAGTCTAAACAAAGGCCTTTCAGTTGCTAATATCACTCAGTGGATGCTTGCATTTTTGTTTCTAGAGATAAGGCTGTGGTTAGATGAGCTATTTCAAACATTTGATTATGTGTAAATATTCATTTCTCCTTATGTTTGCATTTTCAAAGCCATTTTGATACAAAAATGACATTCTGGGGTGAGGGAATATTGATGTTTGTCTCGACTGGTTTTGTATCTTCACATTTTAATTCATTTTATTTGATTGACGCCTTTCTGTTGGTGAACAGTTTGCTCACTTCAAGCTCTTCTAGATTTTTATTGTATGAAAGGATGTATTGTGCTCTTGATTTCATTTTTAATAATTCTATATACAAGCCCTCAGCCTTTCAAAATACTTTTGGTTTTGATTTTAACAATTCTATAATAAGCCCTCAGCCTCTCCATATACTTTTGCACAAACTTGACTTTACACAGTGGGAAATTTCATAATTTCTTTAAAATTGGTGGCAATGTTTCCACTGTTCAGCTGTTTTCCATTACCTTTATATTATCATTAAAAATAGATTTATATATATGGATAAAAATGAGCTTAGAAAAGAGAATTATTCCTGGGGATTAAAACAAGAAAATACCTGTAAGAGAAAATAGATGTGAATGAAAACATGGAAAGACTTAAAATTAATCAGGCCCTTAATTAAATGGCACTTCATATATAAAGTTTTTAAAATACGTCTTTTTATAAAATGTTATAAGTAAAATAAAAATTTTACAAATAATTAATTTGTATTTTAAAAATATGCATTTTTACATGAAAAAATAAGGAGGAAAGACCCGAGGAAAGGAAGAAGCTATCAAGCAAATGGTTAATCTCAGTTTTCATCAGTTCTTAGGCAAATACACTCAATTTAGCAATTTAAATTCTCTCACTGATTGGTCAAGAAACAAAACATTGAAGACCTTACAGACATGTGTGTGTGATTTAAAGGAGCCCTGGGCAGCTGCTCCTGCACCCCGGGCTGAAGGAACACAGGCAAACAGCATTTCAGAAAACAACACAACTTTTATTCAGAGTATTGCTTAAAATCCTAAATAAAAATAAAAATAAAGCCCAAAGCCAGCCACTGCCCGTTAAGCTTTCTATTTTCTAAATCTCTGCTCTGAGACCGTGACACTGCTGTGCACCCATAGCAAGCAAAAACAACCAGATCTCCCCAGATATCCAGGTCTTTTCCAGCAGGCTCCAAAACACTCCAGAACATCTCCTGAGGAGAGCAGAACTTCCAGAAGTGGAATGGTTTTGTTCTCCACACCTGCCAAGCACTGGGAAGGCGTGTGAGGAGTGGGGGAGGTGTTAACACCTTCGGGGAAGTTTCAATGGACATTTGACAACTTTGGATGCGTTTTTGGGCCCGCGTAGGCCCCGCCGAGATAAACAATCCTGGATTTCACTGTCCAGAACAAAGCACTGAGGGAATTTAAAAATTCCAAAGATCACAGTGAGCTGTTTGAAAGATCAGAAAGCAAGGGAAGGAGGGAATTAATTCATCCAATTAAAGCCATCTCAGGCAGAAGCCAGTGAGGCTTTTGAGAGGCCTTATGGCCGGCCTGATCTCAGGAAGGAAAACGAATTCTGAAGAGACGATGCCACAATTGTTACTGCATTCCAAGAGTGCATAAAATGTGGGCAGCCAGAGCCTCTTAAGGAACAAAGCAAGCAAAACAGAGGTTGTAAATACAGCTCTGGGTTGTAAATACAAACGTGTTCTTCCGATGACATTATAGATCAGGAGCGGTGAGGTTTTAATGCCGACTTCTGCCTCGGCAGCTCTTATCTGGGTCAGGAAGGAATCCAGGTCCCCCAAACCTTTCTTTTACCTTCCCTTTTATGTATAAAATATAGCACTAAAAGTTGCCAGATGATAACCCTCGTCGTGTAAATCTCTACAGTGACTTTAGAACCAGTGACTTGCATTTCCCAAATTTGTAACATCCCTGCAGGAGAAAACTAAAGGAGTCTCAGCAATTCAACAACTCCCAGCAAAAAACCAAGTCCTGCTTGGAAAAGGGAGCTGTTCTCAATTACTTCAGTGAACTGAAGTCATTGAAGAACTGCAAAAAGAATTCTTCAAATCCAAAAGTGATCACTGAACAGAAGAGTTACTTAGAAAAGCTGGGACTGCCCTTCCCAAACCCACTGCCCGTGGTTTGTCCTGTGAACTGGGCTCAGTCAATCAGACTCCACACACAAATCAGCCAGTTCTAAGAATAAACTCCACAAAGGTCAACAATTCAGCTCGGTCCTAAACTCTACTTTCTGATACGAAAAACAGCGTAAAAAAAGGAGCTATTTCCTCCCTTTCTTTTCTTTGCAAGTCTTTGCATTTTGGAAACTTGCAGCAGCACAAGGATAAACAAAGGGTTATACTTTATGGGAAGGAAAAGCAAATTGTTTTTCTGCTTTCCAAAAAAACAGCTGGAGTCAGCAGAACATCATCTATGAGGCAAATGAAAAGACAGACACGGCATGACCCATCGAGCTGGGCCATCCAATCCTCACCAGCCCCACTCTCTTAAAGATTAACTTCTACTTCTACCAGACTTCAAAACAACAGAGGAAAAAGCCATTCTAAGCAATAACAGCAGCAACTTTAGCATGTTTACAATAGGAATGAACATAATGAGAATGCAGAACTAACTGTCAAGAAGACCAAAGTTTCCAAGTTTTAATGACAGAATGGAGAGGTCATCCAAGAAAGAATCACTCAGGAAAAGTTCTTCCAAAAGTGCAGCAAACCAAGCAAGTACGAAAAAATATCTGATCTTAGAACCAGCTTAACTGGGCTAATCACTCACAAAAATATAGGTGAAAACCTACTGGAAACTACTTTGTAACTTTTGAGTACACAGTTATTTCTGCCTCTGTGCAGAGGAAATGAGTAACTTCAAAGTTGGGGGGAAAAAAGAAGAAAAACTGCATTTTGAAAATCAGAATCAAAGTTCCAAGTTTTTTCTGCTAATTTTATCAAGTTGCTGTGCCCAAAAATTCCAACTGGTGCTGCCCTAACAAAAAAGTGAGGAATAAGAAATGGGCTCCAGGATCCCTCTGAAGAGGGGCTTAGATAAGGACACCTCAAATCCTGTGCCTTGGTATTGCCACTTCCAGGATGTAAAATGTTATATACAGCCCCAAAGGTAAATTCTTCAGTGTTGTAATTTCTCAGTTTCTTCCTTTTTTTTTTTTTAATAACTGGGTTATAAAATGACAACTGCAATAAACATATAGTTTGTGATTATTTGCATTCAAAGATGCTTTTAACTTAATTGTGTCTGTGCTGATTTTATATATTTTGTTTTACTGAGAATACAGGAATCCCAAGTTACCTGAAGTTCTCTGAAGAGCTACACAAATGTCTGCTTTGTGATTGAGAAACGAGAAGGTTTCTTTATTTTCCATTCATTTTCAAGTACTACCCTTATGGTAATAATGAAAATCTCCCCCACCCATTGGAGATTCAAATCCATAAACCTGCAATAAACCAAATCACCTCCTCTACCTGTCTCAGAAAATTCACACAAATATCCCCTCCTCTGACTCTGGATCTTTCCATCAGTTTTGAGCTCCTACAAGAAAACTAAGATTCCAATCTTTTCCTTGAACTGTTTTCCAAAAGCTCATCCTGGATCTTCAGTGATGGCAATGTGAACACAAAGAGAGCAGCCAAGAGGAGAAAAGCAACACATTCCTGTCCTCCCACTTGTCTTTTAAACAAACAGCACATTGGGAAAACGCTGCTCAGAGGAACAAAGTCATTACAAGCCATGTCAGCTAGAACAGAGCTTGGGCCAATAAATCACCCAACACGCCACTAATAAAACTTGAACCATTTCCACTGGGGCAGCTCCTCAGCATCTCCACAGCTTCTTTATAAAAGAAAGATTTAAAGGAAATATAGGAATACACTATTCTCCCTAGAAAAATCTGATGTTAACACTCAGAACTTGTCTAAGCTAAGTCAGGGCTTATCTTCAGTTTGCAGAATTCCTTACCCAGAGAATAATTTTATTTCTTTCTCAAACTTCACTAAAACACATCAATGTAAATGACATCTGATAAACTATTGTAAATTAATACATGAATTAATAAAGCTGAGAGAATGAAAAAGCTGAATCAGAATCACCTAACACATCCCATCATGTTTATCTTAAGACACCACTGGTTGATTTTTAATTTCACAGCACATTATAGAAACTTTATTCCTTACAACAATATTTATAGTGCAGAAAAAAAAATCTGTTTTTGGTATTTTCCAGACTTTCATCCCCTCTATCTTGACTTTGTTCTTACTTTTTAATGAAAAACATTTTAAGTTCTTTTCTGTCTTGTTTCACTCTTTTTCCCCTATCAGTTTAACAGGGAAACTTTATTTTTCCATCATTTTCACTGCTTTCTTTTCCCCAATTCCATCCAGTTTCCTTTGCAGGGGTACATACTCATCCTTTTTTACAACTAATTTCGATTTACTGTTTCCTAGGGGGTTAAATTTAATGGATACATCACACCTTGTACCTGTGAGGAATCCAGTTTTATTTCAGCAGTTATTAACAGAAAAGCCATTTAGGATTCTGTCTCTGATCCCAAAATCAGGCAGAAATGGCATCTTTTGGGTCACAGGGAATGCCATGAAGGCAGAGATTCCCAGGCTTACCTCCATCCTAAGGAAACCTTCCTGATTTCTGGAAAAACAAGGGGTTTTCTGTGCCTGGCAAGGTTCATTAAAGATGACATATATCAGCTGAAGTGTCCAATGGTTTTAAACTCAGTTTTCTAAACAAATTCCAAAAGAAGCAACTCATTTTGTCCAAAATTCGTTGCCTTTAATCATTCAAAGGACTTGCTGGATTATCACTTCAAAAATCAGTGAAGCAGGGCCATTGTGTATTTTTAAATAAATAACTCCAAGAACCCACTGAAGTGATGCTACTTCTCTAATAATCAATCTGTAATTCTCTTTTGGGTCTTACGAAACAGAGCTCTCCATAGGAATGGAATTACAGAACTCCATCCTTAAGTCTTGCAGTGCAGAGCAGCCAGAAAATAAATCCATGGCAGACAGCACAGAGAGGGAATATGCAATAAATAATGGGTAGAGTGATACTGTTGTAGCAAAAGCTTTGTTTATTCAAGGAAAACAAGCCATATAAGTTGTTTTATCTAATTTTTTTTTTGGTTGATTGTTTTTTTGGTTTTTTTAGCAAACCAATTTTTTTGTTGTTTATAAACTGTATAAAGCAATATTGTTTATAAATTCCTCTGGGTTCCTTCTAGATGAAAGGCCCTGTGTAAATGTTATTACTCTCACACTGTCATATAATTTCCAAAACTCTTCTATTGTTCTTGTACTTCCTTCTGTTTAAACATCACCCATAAAATGGAGTAAAAGAGTAAATGAGCAGGATGGACCCACTGAGAAATCAGGTTTGCCACCCAGGGCCTTTTTTCCTTACTTATTAATTATTATTATTATTATTATTATTATTATTATTATTATTATTATTATTACTACAGAGATCTCCTTCCCTGCCCACTCCACCATCTGCACATTGATGGTCCCAGTGGGTCCCTTCCAACTCAGGAATTCCATGATTTTAGGATTTTACTGTTACTCCACAGGACCAAGCACAATCCCAGAGCTTTTGCTAAAAATATCAGTAGCCTTTCATGTTCATTAGGCCTGGATGCTCAATTTAGCACCAATCTGATTGATTTCAGGGCAGTGTTTAATCTCAGGTTTACTTTCCTTTTTTGTTCAGACTTGGACACTGATAAATAATAGAAGTTGCCACTGGGGCTGTTTCTGTGCAGGACAATGTCAGATGGCTTCTTCTGCCCTTTAACATTAAGGATTTGGGTGCTTTAGATAAAAATAACTTATATAGAAACAAAGAGCACTTCCTGTTTTACATCTAATTTGTAAAGCTGTCAGAGCCAGGAGATATGACAGACAGACATCTTGGGGACTGAGTCCTCTGTTGTGGCTTTATGAAGCTTTTCTGTTGTATTTACATTTTCCTGCAGTGGAGCAAAACCTCCTGCAAGCACCAAAGCCATTTGTTCCCATAAATCCACTACAGTGCCCCAAAGACCTCTCTGAGAAGAGAGTTTCAGCATTATCCTGGAATGGTGAGACACTGATTCCCACAGCCAGGAAAAAAATCTCTTATAAATAACACTGTTAAAAAGAAAAAGCAAAATTAGATCAGCATTTCTCAGGGAAAAACACCATGAAGGGGTAGGTGCTCGTATAGATGTGGGTGTATAAAAATTAAAAGTGCTTATAGCAATCCACAGAGACATTCTTGGCTCTTCTTCACTGATCAAGAAAATCCTGTGATTCAGGAGCTCCCTTCCCACCTGCCCCGAGGACTTTCGAGCTGAGCTGATCCCCCACGGACAAAGGAATCCTGTCAATTATTATCCCATGTGGGATAAGCAGAGAAATGCCCACAGCTGAGGAGGGAAACACACACAACTTCTTGAAGAATGTGACTCTTCAGGCATTAAACCTCTTCATAAGACACCCAGTGTTTTTTACTTCAAAGCCAAGAGCTCAAACACTTCCTGTGAGCCCATCAGGGAAAGGAATTCCAACAGAAATGTCCAAAAAAAGCCTCGATGACTTCCAGACCAGCCTTGTGACAAACTGAAACCACCAAATTATTCCTTGTGTGTGAATGTGAGAGCAAACAGCAACCCCAAATCCAACCTGCAGATCAGAGCACCCAACTCCATTTGGTTTGGGGCTTTTATTTACTTGGAGAGGTGCAGGACATTTAACATCCACCACCTGATTTTTGGCTTGTGGTGAGGAGAGCCTTTTGAGACTTTCTATACAATAAACTACTCTGACTAAAATCTGCAAAATTACCTCTCAGGGCTCTACAGAACAGCATCAATAGAAATGTGGTGCCAGCTAATGGCTGCAATAACTGTCTCCATCCCTGGGGAGTCACGGATGGAGAATATATCAATATGAGGAGTGGAAGGGCCAGGGAAGCTGAGCAGGCCCTCGTTATCGGACACAGGATGATGCCACATGCATGATGTTATCTGGGAGGATCTTTACTCAGGGCCCAGGGGGTGGGCAGGATATTCTTGATGGAGAAGGAAAGTATCCATCAGGCCATATTCATAACCATCAGTGTTGCACTAAGTAAGCAGTTTTGGGGTGAGGAGCACTGATGGAATAGAAATCAATGGAATTCAGCTTTTCTGCAGCTTTTGTTTAGAGCAAAGTAGGGGTAAAAAAAAGCCTGAGCATCACTTTGGTTTCTGTGTATCGCTTTGGCTTCTGATCCTTCAGGCACGTACTGAAAAGGCTCTGAAGGAAATCTGAAGTGAACCACAATAAAACTCTGAGCTATTTAAGAATCTATTTAAAATCCACATCTTGACACTCACAACCAGGAAAGGAAACACATTCTTAACATAAGCATCAAATGATTTTTTTATTTTTTTAGTTTGGCCACATGAGCACCTAAATCACTGCAGGATGTGAAATTCCTGCTGGGCTTTCTCCTCCCCTCGGTGTCTTTTCTTAGGGCAAAGGAGCTGGCTGCAAGCACAAGGAGAGCAGTGATGGATGGAAGTGACTGCCATGAGACTGATGTTCTGCCTTCTCCTAGCAGACATTTAAAAATCAGAACACCCCACAGGGTAGATTAGGGGATATCCTGGTAATTTTTCTACAATAGTTACAGCATGTTTTCCCTCCACGTTTAAGCACCTGTCTTAAATTCCCTCTCCCAGTCTGCAGCACCTGTACACTGAGCTGTTGTTACAAAGGGCACAAATAAAACGTGCTGGCTCTCTGCCATCCAAGTCAAATCAGCACATTTCCATGTAATCCCATGCAGGGGAAAACAAAGGTTGTTGGTTCTATGTCAAACTCGCTCAGGAAAAATCAGGAAATGCAGGAGTTAAAACATTCCAACAGCAGCACGAACTTCACCATCTACATCCTGAATATTTTATGGTGTATTTATTGTAACAATATATTAAGCTACACATCCAACCACAAAAACAAAAACAGAAAGACAAATACTCCTCATGTGCACGGCAGCTGCATTAGCATTTCTGAGGAACTTCAGAATTCCTGACACTGCTTTTAATTGGACATTCTGCATTTCATTTCTATGTAGAAAGAATCAACAAAACAGAGCAGAGCTCCTGCTGCATGTTTGTGCTGTCTCAGTGAGGTTCTAAGGCTCACACACCACTTAGTTGACAGGGATGGAAGATTTAATTTCCACACCATCACCAAATCTTCTTGAAAAAAAAAAAAAGATTTTCTTTTCCTTAAAAGTAACAGAAAACCCTTCAAGGAGTCAGTGATCCTCAGTAATATTTCTGACCGTTATGCCCTCCCTTCTGACCAAAACCAGTCAGAGAATCTTTTTCATGCTGTCAAATTCTCTGGGCAGGCAGAGACATCCTCACAGCTGAGGTGCACCAGCATCAGTCTGGACAGGCTGCCCCAGTAATGCAACCCAAAAGGCCTCTGAGCCTCCTTTTCCTGAGCTTCCTTTTCAAGGATTTCTATTTTTTTAATTGATACTGGCACTGTCCTTTAGTAACTATTTTTTTAAAGAGCCACAGCCAAAGAAGGCAGTCGTGGCCAGTTGGCTGCCTCCCAGAAGTCCCTGCAGCTAACGAGGGAGCTCATTTACAACCAATTGCAAACACATCAGAGGAATTTAAGCCTTTAAAGATATGCTCTCAGGTCGAGGAGACTTCAGCACATGAAATGGGAAAGCTCAGACAAAAGCTCTGCTGCAGCCATGACGTGCCAGGGCACAGCACCAGCCTGGGAGCGGGATCCAGGGAATGGCTGAGCTTGGGATCCTCAGGCCAGGTCCCAAAAAACATAAATCCAGGGAAAAAACACAGCTCGGCCCACTCACACCATGTCCCAGCCACCACTGAGCTGGCAGGGCACAGAAAAGGGCTGTGGTGGCTCCAGCTCTGGAGGTTGGGGCATCCGAAATGCCCCAAAAGTGAGTTTGTCCTTAATTAAACCAGAAGAAAGTTTCAGAAAATCTTGAGTTTCTCATATTAAGAAGCAGCACAGCTGGAGAAATACACCAGCATTAGTGACATTTCAGGAATTTTTGGATTTTTTTTAAAAATAATTTGGTCATTATCTCCGAAAGTTTTAATTTATCCTCTTGAAATTTCACAGCTGTTCTACAAAACATATAGCAAATCAAAGTTATGGTTAACAATAGAGTATCTCTGTTCCTCAAAATTCAGTTCAGGGCATTCATTTTTAAAAATAAATTTCAGTATCTTAAAAAAAAACCAAAAAAACAAGCAACAAAATAAGCCCAAAAATTCTCAGAACACACATTTAACTAAGGGGTTTTCTTTACTTTTGATCTAAAATAAAGCAAGGCTTATCCCCTAATTCTTTTTGATGAAATGAAAGTGATGAATAGGACAGAAGTAAGTCCTTTCCCATCTTGTCACTGAATCCCAGCAGATTCCCAGTATCTCACATCCATGGATAGGAAGAAACTGACACCTATTGGCAACTTTAATATTACTGCATGAAGCTGCCTTCCCTCAAACTACAAGAAACTGCTTCTCCCAAGGAGATTTTTCTATAAATTCAGAGATAATATTAGAAAACAATTTAAACTTTTTAAATTGTGACTGAAAATACATTCAGAAAAATGCAGACTCTTTTTAGTAATAAAATTCTGACCTTTCCAAAGTCAATGATGAACTGTAAAGACACATGAAATAACCCAATGTGCCTAAGGAACAACCAGAAATGAACAGCAGATCACTGTTAATGTGGGTTTCATTGCCTCCCACCAGAGGCTTTTACACATATTTGTGCAAAATGAACAAAACTGTTCAGCTACTGATGGATGGCAGTGTGGGTGCCCTTCACAATTAGTTACAGCAATAATAAATACAGAAAAGAGTTAAATATTCGCAGAGCAGAATTTGGGTTTGGGTTGGTTCTTTTAAAACAAATTTTCCTGAAGTTCCAAATGATTCATGGAAACCTGCTTTGAGGATTTAGAAAGAAACAAAAAAACAAAAACCAAATCTGTTCTGTCCTCCTCTGAGCCCAAAATTGTACGTACTGGTAACGAAGAATTTTTTGGTGAAAGTGCAGCTGTCAAAGGCGGCGATTTTCTCCTGCAGGACCACAACGAGGATCCTGAAAACACAAAAATGGAAGGTCCACTTTAGACACTAAATGCATTGGTTTAAAGACTCAATATCTAAATGTAATTATTTCAAAAGCATCAATACAAACTGTGCAGTGATGAAGTGCCAGGCTACCAATCCCTGGCAGTTATTGAGGGTTCTCTCTCCTCCCAACCACATAAACTCCACTTCAGGAAGTGCAGGGCTCTGATCCACAGCAGCACAGCACATTTGTGATATAGCTCTGGCAGTCAAAGCTCCATTAAAAAGCAAGAATGGAGATGCAAAGACCCTGAATTACTCTCACTGACTCAAACAACACTCAACCATCGGCAGAACACGAGCTAAATGTGAAATAATCCCATTGCCCACCTCAGTGCACAGTTATTAAAACATTTTTGTTACTACAAGCAGGAGGGAGTGTAAAGAATATCAGCACACAGAGCTGAGAGAAGCAGAATTTGGGTCAATTAGCAAATTAAAGATGTATGTTTATGTTTGTTTGTACACTACACACTTCTGTTGTAAAGGCCAAAAACCACAGGATAACTACACAGGAAACACGGTGCAGCCTCAAAAAACAGAGCCCAGAGATGCAAATGTGGAAGCAGAGCAGCATCTTGGAAGTTTCAGAACCAGGGAACAATTTCTCCCACACTAATGACTTCCCAAAATCAAATTTTTAAAAGCTTGACATGAAAGAAGCACCTGGGAAAGCAACACATAAAACCTACATTTAGCAATATGACATAATTAATAATCTGTTATTCTCTCATTAGGCAGACTGTGAGAAAGCATTTTTTAATTAGCTGTCAATATACAGCATTGTTAAATATTGTTTTAATAGTTTTAATTGTAAAGGTACAAAGTGGAAAAAAATTAATCACATCTCTCACTGACTAAAACACACACCTAATGCTTCATGTGAACATTATGACTGTGTGTTACAGCCTGGAACAGTCACCTTTAAAAAGGGGATGAATCACCTCAGTCTCGACTCATGTCCTTGGGGAAAGGGTGATGATTATCTCCCAGCAGTGTGAAATCAGCCTTTAACCCCTTTTTCCCTATTTTTATCTGTTTTGCCACAAGAACATTTCCTCTTATCCCATGAGAGCTCAATACCTGTGAAGGACTACACTAAAATCAAAATATACACCATCCCCTCATGCTCACTGATGTTTTCAGGTATGTAAAGAATACAAATTAGTTTTTGACACATTCATAGTTTTATTTAAACAACAACTTCCAATTGCTGAAACTGCAGGAGAAAAAAACTGAAGAAAATATATCAATTCTAACTTTTTCTACATTGCCTAAAATAAAGGAAACCAATGAATAATGGGAAGGCCTTGGCTGCAGGTGGAAGTGTAATGTGTATATATTGAAAACCTATGGATATTTGATGGGAATATTTCCCAGTCCCAGAGATTTTTGTTTTCTCCTCCTTGAAGACACCCAGATGGATGATTCCAGAGGATTTATTGATCTATTTATTTTTAGTAGCAGTTTACACTTAGTTGCACAAGTTTGACACACACTCATCTATTTCCCAACTGCAACAAAACCAGGCACAAAAACCAAACCATTCTGAATTTCCCAGTGATTTGTGTTACTATTTACTGAAGGACCATCCATTCTGGCGTGGCAATTTGGATTTCCAAAGAAATGCAGTAATTTCTTCATCCAGGCTCTACCTTTAGCCCAGGATTTGCATTGCACCATCCCCCAGGGCACCTGAGGCCACAGTGACTCAGGGCAGTAATGGGAGGGTGAAGGGAGCAGGAACATCAGCAGGGCTTGAACCAAAGTCACCACTCCAAATTCTCCCATCAGCAGTGCCAAGGGATCAGCAGGATCCTCACACAAGGATCCTGGGATTTTTCCTCTGCCTTAAAAAGATGTGGCAAACTACAGAGCAAACCACAAAACTCCAGTTCTGTGTGTCTGGGAGAGATGGGGATTTCATATTAACTCAGCAAAATTTGATTCCATGGACACAACAGATGCTGTTCTGCTGGAACTCTCTGATCCTCAGCCTCCAGAGCCATTTTCTCTCTATCCCAACCCAGAGATGCTTTGTTACTTGACTCACTGGAACGTTATTCCCTGCAAACCACAGACCGCACACCAGGAATGTTTTGGATGTGCAGGGACACAAAATCTGACAGACCAACACAAAGAAGAGAGACATAAACTCCTTAGTGCTCTGTGCTGTCTAAACTCTCTGTGATCCCATTTCCCCAGCTGTAGGTGGATCATCGAGGATTTCAGCAGTTCCTGCTCACCCTTTAGCACAACTGAAAGAAGCTTAAATGATTTTTTGGTTTGAGCTTCTTAAACCAAAGGCATGGGGGAAGGACATTGATGCATTCCAACTGAAACACTCCTTGAAAAATGGAGAATCAGGGCTGTGCTCACAGGAGAGTAAAAAAAAAAAAGAACATCAGGGAGGTTATACATCAGAAATTTATTTATTACCAAAATCTGGCATGGCCTAACACACAAGGAATGCAGAGTGAGCACCCTTACCTTTTATTGCAATGCAGGTCATAAATAGGAGTTTTGAACTGGATGGACTTGACCATCTCTCCTGTTCTCAGGGAATACAGATCCACACAGCAGTAGGGTGGGCTGGTGCTGAAAGGAATTAAAAAAAAATATTTCAATGGAAATCAGGATATTTTAAAAACTGGGGTTTAATTCTTACAGCCTCCTTATGTTGCTTAGCATGCTAAAGGAAAAGTCACAGAACCACGGAATTATTAAGGTTGGAAAAGTCCTCCAAGAATATCAAGTCTGGTCCCAGAATTCCAGCAATCCCAGCAGAATCCTGGAGAACAAAGGGTCAATATAAACCTTCTACATTAAGGAGGAAAACTGAATTATGACCTCCACAACGGCCATCAACCTGTGTTGTGCAACTGATTATCACACACTTGGTTTCCTTTACCACCAGTAACACTTTGGAAGTTTCAAACCACATCCTAGTACAAAACTACTCCTCAGAGTAACTCTCTGCTCCAGGGAGGACTTTCCCCAGAGCAGCAGAGGAAAGCCCTGCCTTGGGCTGATGGAGACACCTCACCCAGAATTTACATTACATCCCTGATGGAGATTTGTTTGAACCGCCCAGATCTTTCCAACTGCTTTGTGTCACTTTTATCATTTTCATATAAATAAAAGCTTTAAGGCCATTTCTTAATAAAAAGGCTGAGTGGGAAAAGTGCTGAGTGTTCGATAGGGCCGAGGAAGGCAGTGGTGGAAACCCTTTTAGAGGCTGAGGAGAGGCTTTGATGTGGCAGCTCTGCTCCACAACACCTTTCTCCCCCTCCAAGAACGCATTAAAACCTTGGCTATTTCTAGGTCAAGGAATATGAAGGAGCACAAATTGCCAGCTGTACAAACACATCCTGAGCATTGGTAAAAGAGGGTGTTCCCCCCTGCCCGTATCTGTTTTATTTTACAGACTTTCACACAATTCCTGCCCCAGCACTCGCTTGTCTCTTGGATTGCCTCAAGCTGCTCGAGAATTTTCTGGAAAGCTGGAGGACAAATGCCAATTTGTTTACCCCCAATGCCTCAAGATATTAAAGTGGTTTATACAGTAATGTATAATATACAGTAAATGCACAGCAAGACAGCTGTCAGAAAAATAATAGAAAAAATAACTTTTGACATTTTGCCCGCTGAAATTTTTCCCAAAATATACATATTTCTAGGCTAATAACTAGAGGGTGCAATTTATTACTTCAAGCACTTCAAAGGCCCTTCAAAAACACCTCTAAACCAGTGAAACTCAAGTCAGTTCCTTCACATTAAAGTCCACTGCTGCTCAAAAACACA
Organism: Parus major; assembly: GCF_001522545.3. Lineage (NCBI taxonomy): Eukaryota > Metazoa > Chordata > Aves > Passeriformes > Paridae > Parus > Parus major. The sequence goes on from NC_031787.1 coordinate 7,834,702, forward strand.
GAAAACTACTGCAAGATCTATGTACAAACTTTTTAAAATTAATTGATTTAGTACCTTTAGCAAATTATAATATTGATAGAAGGGGAATTTCAAAACAGAAATCTCCAAGTAGATATAGCTAAAATTATATTAACACAATTAATAGTGATTACTATTTTCATATCAGCCTGTTTTGAACAATTTTTCTAATTTATGAGTAATAATTCTCTCACTCAAATGCATAATTATTATTATGGCTTAATTATTATGATCTCTTGGCTGATCATGGTAAGACCATTCTACCAATGCTTTTGTCAACCACACTGGGTAAAAACTTGAGTTCAAATGCCAATAATCAAGGAATGTCATGGAATCACAGAATTCCACACTGGGTTGGGTGGGAAGGGACCTTAAAGCTGATCCAGTTTACAGGGACACCTTCCACTATCCCAGGTTGCTCCAAGCCTTGTGCCCTGGAATATTTTATAAGGGTAGGTCAGAAATACTCTGAAATTCTGTCACAAATAAAATAATTGTCAATTAGTCCCATAGGTTATCAACAAATATTCATTATGCATCCTGATTGCTCAAACAACCGCAGAGAGATCAACAACTTCTTAAAAGGTAAGGGACACAAATCCACCAACAAGTTAAAAACGTGGCAATAATAAATGTATAAATACACTCAGGCCTTGAGTGTATCTTCTCCTGTTTGAAAGGTGCTGCAGTGCAGGGATGGAGGGGAAACAGCAGATGCCTCCTCCAGCTGGCACTTGGTGACATCTGTGATCGTGCTCCACGACAGCATCACCTCCTCCCAGATCTGCTGGGTCCCACCATGGCAGAAAAGCTCTGTGCAAAATGTTTGCACAAAGACAAACACACCCCTCAAAACACTCCTGCTTTTTTAATGGGAAAAAAATGTAAAAAGGAGAAGAGTGATGGAATCAACACGAGGCAAATTTTTCTGTGCCTTGAAGGCTTTGCTTTGTTGTCAAGGGTTGATTTTCCTCCACTCTGCCACACGATGAACATCCCACCCCAAGAGAGATGGACATCAGTGACAGGTTGGTCTCATGAGTCTAGAAAGGAAAAAAGAGCTTGGAGATGTAAAACTGAAATAAAACTTTTGCTGGAAAAGCTGCTCTGTATGAAAAGTTATTTAAGTGAGGAATTTCCAGTCAATTGTGGTCTTTAATAAAATCATCTTTGGCCAATATCACTGCATTTTACACCACCTTCACAAAGTTTTTTTGAAGTTCAGCCTAAAGCACAGACTTTTTTTTATTAATTACTTTTGGTGCCTTTAAGAGGAGACAAAAATATTAAAACTTACACTGAAATCCTATTCAAAGCAACTACTAGATCAACATAATCTCTTACTAGACCCAGCTTTAACAACCTGAGGATTAAAAAAAAAAAATAGACTTTGCTGTAAATATTAAGTTGCTAAGAGCTTGAAATGGAATATTATTTCCAAACAGGTGAGAGAAAAGTGATAGCAATTCCAAGGAACTGGCTGTTCAAGGTATATCCAAAGGATTTGAACAGCAAACTACCCCACAAAGTTATTTTTTTAATTACTACTCTATAAAGCATCAAATCTAGCAGTAAGTTGCTGGGGAAAAAAGGCTATTTCCATGTGGGAATGAGGAGGATGCTGACAGTGACCCAAGTTTTTAAATCAGCAGAGGTGGTTACAATTCTCCTGTTTTACCTCTCTGGTGCTTCACAGAAGGGGAAGAGAAGCAAAACAAAACCAAAGCACAGAGTTAATTAATTGAATATTGGAAAAATTCCTGCCTGAACCTTTACACTGCAAAGTTGAAGCATGAGATTTGATTATGATCTTTGTAGCAATATTATGAACATGGTGAGACCACAAAGGCAATTCTGTTCTCCTCAAGGGCCCTGAAGAAGGTTTGCTCAGATTAGCAGATTTCAGTTCTGGAAGGATCATCTTCTCTTTCCAAGCCATGCACAAAATGTCCCAGAAGCTCAAAGAAATGATTTTTTACAAAGCAACCTAATCTTGTCTTAAAAGACTTCGACCAACAAAGAGTCCTCTATTTTTATGGTGACTGGTTCCAACATTTTGATCCTTTTATTCTTATGAAATGACTTCTTAGTGCCTGATAGAATTGGTACATATTCTGCTTTTTTGCTTCTGTGTCTCTGTCAAGGACACAAAAAGGCTCATTGCCTTCAGTTATCTTTTGCCAGTAATCACCCAGAGCAATCCAGGCACCAAGAAAGTGATTAAAAACTTTTAAGCCTTAAGTTGTAAGGTTTGTTTTCCAGGCCTAGCATTAAACTCCTCTAAGCCCTCTTCAGCAGGGCAGTTCTCCCCTTCTTTCTGAGGGATGCACAACAGAATGAAAACTTTAAAAAATAATAAATTCACCACTGCAGAAAGAGCTTTCATTAGGACTTTCATCATCTAAAGGCTCTCTGTGTCCTGTCTTTTCACGATAAAAGCTTGAAAACTCCACTCTGTAAGTAATTTTCTAATTCATGGTACTTAACAGATTCATTCAGAATCAAGAAAAGCAGCACAAAATTTCTCAGAAAGTGACACTTCCCCCAAATATGTGTGCAGCACTGAATTACAAAGCAGCAGAGACATTTTAAGTGCACCACAAATTGCAAAAAGCATGGAAACACTTATTTCCAAATAAGAAAAACCTGTACCAACCTTAGACACATGTTACTAAATCTAATCCTTTAAATACAAGGGAGGGAGTTATTTGATACAGCACTAAAACAGTTGTGTTAAACATCAGGAGATACAAACTTCACTGTTGCATCTTCCTCAAATGTTTTGATCAAGTCTATCAGCCCTGGAAAAAAGTTCACCTTAGCTTTGTACTTCACCATCTTCACTTCAAATTATTTTTATTATTTGCCCATGACACAAGAAGTCACCAACTCTGCAGAAATCATTTTTTAATAGGTAAAATGAGTCAGGTTTCAGGCTCAAGAATCTGCTTTTTTTTGATGATAAGGAATAATTTTATTTATTTTAGTTCATCATTAAGGCATTTCTTCACAGGGCAGGGTCTAACTGCACCTGCAATGAGCCAGGAAGGCCTGGCTGAAGGACTGCTTGAGGGATTCATTGAAGGACTGCTGTCTCCTGAATAACTCTGGCCACGTCTGTGAGAGAGCCTGAGGCTCCACAGAGTTCTCCACGGTGACTTTTCCAGTTCTGAATACTTTCAACAACCATTAATCCATTGCTGTTCCATGAAAGCAACAACTCCCTCATTTCCCAGCTGGAGCTGAGGTGTCAGACATCAACTAGAGGGGGGAAATTTAAGACTGGGTTTGAGTAAATATTGATTATTGCAACAGATACTACGAGAGAAAAGTAAAAGGGGAATCCTCACAAATATCAGAATACTTAAAAATCCTTAAAAATATCAGAACAGCAACCTCCAAATTCCTCATTTCAGCAGCTCTTCCCACATCCAGCAGCACATAACATGTTTTGACTCTTGTGCTCTCTGCTATCCCCTCACTCATCATCAGAAGATTCTTTCTAGTTTTGAGGGGGTTTCATTGGGTTTGTTTTTCCATTTCAGGCCTCATGGAGCTGACGAGAGCTGCCCAAGAGCCCAGAGCCACCTCGGTGTCACCGGCGTGTGGCACTGCCCGTGCCGAGTGTAAAACCCTGCACAAGCTGCCTCCTCAGCTGTGGCCTTTGCAGGGACACCCGAGTGTGACACACTTTCCACTTCACTGAGACGTGCCACATGTTCCAAAACAGAGCTGTCCCATCATATTTCCACTTAGTTAATACAGGAAGATTAGCGGCATCTCCAGAGATTTATTTCTCTACTTGACCGTGGCTATCACTGAGGGGAAAGTACAGCTGGAGCTCCACTTGAAGAGCAGGATTGGTTTTTCTGGTACATTCTGGATTAGATTTTGCTTGTGTGTAGCTAAACAGGTCTTTTATACACCATTTATGGACCTGCACTGGCTGTCTCTGATCATTCTGTGAATATGCACAAAACTGGAGACATTCCTGTAAATCTTCATGAACATAAGCAAAGACTAAGTTCTGACAGAATACAACTGCATTTATCATACCTCTATCAACAACTAATATTTCTGTGATCAGCTGATTAAGCCACAATCTGATGTGTTTCCCACAAAAAATACAAAATTAAAGAGTTGTCTTGCCCTTCCTACTGTCAAATGAAGCAGAACTCCACACTGAAATAAATGCACATAATTCATATTGCAGTAAGAACCACACAGATCTCCAAAATCATCCAGGATGGACCAAAATCAAAAATGTAGCAATTTTTGTGGATCAAGAGATAGCCACGTGTCACAGCTTATGAGGAAAAGATGACATTTCTGGGAGCACAACTTTGAGGGCAAATTGATGCTGAAATACCTCAGCTCCAGGCAAATGTCACCAAGCACACGTAAAACCCAAACTGAGAATTTTGTGGAGCCACTTACAGCCTGAGCTAGACCCAGATTTTTAAAAGTGCCAGTATTTCTAACACTCCAAAGCAATATCAGAGCTTTTTTCTTTATTTTGAGGCATTTGTACTGACAGTATTTTCTGATTAATGGTATATCAGAAGACAGCACAGTTAGCACAGATGGCAGCTGATTATTTCAGCATATACACAATTATTGCACATATTTGAGGCATGTTCTTCTGCAACCTGTGTGCATTAGAAGCCCCACCTGGTGTGTGAGTGAACATTCACCAACCAGCACTGAGAAAGCCTTACCTGCTACGGTTAAAAACATTACCAAGGACCAAATATTTCATCCTGTTGGTTCTTGTAACCCATTTCTTTAGATTTCAGGTTGTTTTTTTTCCCCCTTTCTGTGCTCTCCCCTCATGATTCATGAGCCTCACGGGCCCCTTGGCACCCTCTCCCCTCAGATGCCATCAGCACCAACAAAAGCCACGTTAAGCCAGCGGCTCCAGGCCCGCCCACGCCGCCGTCCCAGAGCCCTCAGAACCACTTTGGGGCTTCAGCACTAAGCACAAAACCTTGCACCGACCTGTCTAAACTAAAATTCTTTTGCCCTCGGTGTCATTAACGGCGTAAGAAACCAGTGGGGTTGTGCAACACTTCATCACCTCTGCATTAAAGCAGCCTCTGCCTCCAGTTGCGTGACGGAGATCATTAGAAGATGTCTGTCAGCTGCACAGGACTCTGCTAAACCTTAATTGTTTATATGCCAGTTTATGGCTCAAATTACAATTTCTGAGGAGCTTGAAAACAATCCCGTTTCCAAGAAATAATTAGAGGGTTTTAGAGTGTGTATGAGTGAAGCTGAGCAGGAATAAGCTTAGATCTTATGGTTAAAGCACTTGAAAAGTGCTCTGAACAGCAAAGCTGCTCTGAGGTTCTGGTCACATCAGGTAGGCCAGAATGTTCCCAAGTGCCCATTAATTATATGTTCTTAGGCATTTCTTACTCTGTTTTATGACTTGAATCACAGACCATGTTCTACAGATGTGCAGAGTTCTCACCGTAGCTGAACTCACCAAAAGCTGGGTTGAAATGATGAAATAATACCTGAAAATAATTGTGGAGGCCCATGAGCAGCAAAAGGAATATTCTGCTTTTCCTAAAACTGGTCTTTAAAGTTGAAATCCTCTATGAATTGCTTAACATCAAAAATAAACTTCAGTTTATTTTATGTCCCTTCTCTCAGTGAAGACAATGATGCAGCCACCTCCTCTAGTGGAGCACTCTTCATTAAATTTGGAGGAATTTCCTAGTTAAAGGTGATTGAGATTCCCAGGAGGAATTACAATTGCTAAGGAAAGGCACACAGGAACACAGCATTTCCCCAGAGAGTCACCTAACACAGCTGATGCTGAAATGGGACATGCACTTGCTCAAATTGTACAGGCAAAATTGATTAAAACGTTGTTTTACTTTATTATTGTCTCACTTCAAAATATTGTCATTAAAATGTTCTATTAATCATTTGAATCATCATTAATTTTAAAAATAAGTCTGTGAGAAACCATCCAAAAATGTGTGAGGGGTCTCCTCAGGTGATATTCTAATACTTTACCTAGTCAGAATTAAAAGAAAGAAGGCATTAAGCAAGATCTTTTTTTAAGCACATGCCTTACAACTTTTTCACAAAGCATGAGCTTTCTAAATCTCTATTTTGAATTACTGAAGAAATATTTACTGAATTATTAATTGAAATTTGCAAATTTAAAATTTAAAGTTACTAAATACATTCATTCTGTTAAAAAAAACCAAACCAGAACTAAAGAAAAATAATAATGATATCAGATTTTAAAAATTGTATTTAATTTTCTTTTCTTCTACTTTGGAGATTTAAAGGGAGCTCATCCATACATGAATGGTTGAGCTCATCAAACTCCCATGATATTTTCTCTGTATATTAAACATTTTTGAAGGGAAGGAAAGGAAAAGCGCAGGAAGGACTGGAGAGAGCCCGTGGTAAGGGAGAAAATGGCATTTAGTAACAGATTCAGAGTTCAAACACTGTCAAGTTGTAGGGAATTACTCGAATGGCAGCAGTTGTGTAACAACACAGAAACGAGGGCTGGAAGCTGAAGCAGTTTGCAATCAGCTGCTCCAACTATGAGCAAGAAGTGACAGCACTTGTTTAGGAAAAAACAGATTAAACAGCATCCTCTGTGAACCCACTGGGATCTGATGGCTTTAAGTGTCCTAAGGAAAAGAGAACAACTTCAATCATCCTGAAATTTCTGCTTTCCAATGTTCTTTAAATCCTTCCTACAGTATAGAACACAGAAATAACCCTAAAACATATAAGAAAATATAATCCTCAACTGCTCTCGGGGTCTGTCACATTGATTTATAACAGTTATTTCTAAGACAGACAAAAACACACAGATGCAAACAATTACTCTATTTTTGTAGGCAACAAGTGAGGTGGGTGGTAACTGAGAAATTTTGAAAAATCTTGTCACAATATTCCATTTTTTCTGAAGTAACCCTCAGCACACAACAAACGCTCGCCACATCAGAGACTTTCCAGGGCCTGAAGGGCCACTTTGATTCCAGACCGCTGCAGGCATTAGTGGGGACGTAATTAGGGTAAAAAGTTCAACCACAGTTCCATGTCTAGAGTGCTGCCAGAAATAAATTTCCTCTCATTCACTGGTTTCTACTGTACCCTCCCTGAGAAACATATTGAAAACACATTTATCTTTGTAGAGTTTGTTCCTCTTCTAATTAACTTTATAGCGTTTACAGTATTTAATAATTTAAAGTGGAATTTAAAGTGGCCCTGGAAGCGGCAGCCCTGCCTGTAATGGTGCTGTGCATTATCTTTTCCCTGTGGTGCTTCTTTTGACAAGTTACTGGGGGAAGGTTTGTGCTCCAGCTGGTTTTAGCTGGACTTCCTTCCCTCCATCCTTTCCATGCCTTCATCCCCTCCCTGCACCACTGCACACACAGGGGTTGGAACAGCAGTAAAACAAAACTCTGCCTCAGCTCGGGAATCTGCTCTCCCAAACCTCTGCTCCATCCCGAGGATGCCTTGGAAAAGGTTTATCTGTTTACAGCTTCATAAATCAAAGCTTTAGAAGGTCAAAACTACCCATGGTTCTCACCAGCTGGTCAAGGTTTGACCCCAAATACTCATTTTCTTCCAGTTTTGATCCAAAATTAGCAGTTTATTATAGTTCAGAGGTTATTTCTTACTCTAGGTTCACTGAGACAAACATTTGGAGTATCAGAGGAACTCCAGAGCTTTCCTGCCCTCGGTATTTGCACATGGAAACACCACCTTATTCCATTAAAGCTCCATCTCCTGGCACTGGAATCCCTAAGGAAATTCACAGAATTACCAACAAACATCACTTCAACATTACAAAAAAATACATTTTTATAATCACAGAATCAGCTCACAAGAAAAAAAATGCTGGGATCTAAAGAGCTCTTTTTAAGATGGAGATTTTATCTTTAGCATGTAACACCCCCATCTAGCATCACTGAAAGGAATTTAAACTACTTTATTCCTGCCTCTACCCGGATCTTAAAAGCTACCACACAACCTGCTAAGGCTAAACTGAATTTTTCTAAAAGAAGTTAGAGAGGAAAATATTTTTCAACTGCTGGAAGGGAAGGAAGTCTCTGCAAGGCAGCTGACACCACACAACCCTGCAGCTAATGAGGCTTTGCAGTTATGCAGCAGCACAAAAACCATTGGGACACAAATCCTCAACAGCAACAGAAATGAGAGAGTTTTGCCCAACTTTAGAGGTCTTACTGTATGTTTTAGAACAAAATAATTAAATTAAATTTGCTCTCTAGGCTTGAGAGTGCTCACAAAAATCTGACTTTTGCACAGTCTTCAATAAAAGCCCACAGATATTTCACAAACTTCATGAAATCTATTTCACAGTGCCCAATACAATTGAAAATCACAACCATCTTGCCCAGACTAGTTTTCTATGTGATTTTAGAAAACAAACTGCATTTTGTACCTGGAGGGAGCACACCCTTTGCACAGCCCAGGCAGGGCTGAGCCAGGTGAGTCCTCGCCATCAGCACTGCCTTGGCAAGGGCATTCCAGGAAAAATACTCCAGGGAGAGCTCCCCTGAGCAGTGTCAGAGCTGGGAACAAAACCTGCATTCACCAGAGCTCCTTTCCTCCTCTTGGGTGATCCTTGCAGGAGCTCTGCTGTTTGTGGCTGACAAATCATTTCCCAGCCAGCTCATCTGAAGCATTAAAAGCTACAAAAAGGACACGGAGTGGACACTGGATTTTAGCACTACCCAGTGACTTTGCCAGACCCAGACCAGGCTCAGGTGACTCTGAAATTGTAACTGAGAAAATATTAACACTTTAATTCTGCTGTTACTCGTGTGAAGCTGCTTCCTAAACCTGAGCACTCCCATAAACACATTCCTGAGCTGGAGTTGGGCTAAGGTTAGCAGGATTTAATCTACAGTAGCCATGTGAATAGAGCACACGCTTCCTGAAAATCTGCTGCCAATTGATTTGCCTTGTAAACAGATCAGCAGGGGGAAAAAATGCTGGCTAGCCAAAGTTACACATTTTGTTTGCTCCAGCTACTCCTCCTTCTTTAATTTACCCTAATTTCCTCTCTCCTCCCATGATTAATAAAGATTACCTCTTGCTTCTCATGCCCTTAAATGACCTCCATCCAATTCTTCAAGTCATCCAAAATTTTCCACCACTTGGTATCATTAAATTAATTCAACTTTCTAAAAATATAAGCTGGAAAGCCAACACAGGCTAGAGGCTGCTGATGGGGCCACTGCCTGAGCTCCTGCACTCTCCCTAAAGGCCTCAAATACTTTTTAATCATCTATTACTGATTGTTTAATTAATTAGACCTGCATCATTAGCCGATTATCATACTTGCCTATGTAAGTTTCTGGCATAATCTGCTAATCTTTTAGCAAAATAATTTGGCTATTTGGACACAGGACAAGGGAACTAAAATATCAAATGCTTTTTGTAAAGGATGGCTTAGAGATCCAGTACCTGCAGAAAGATGGAGAAAGAGCATGTAGTGACAGGACCAGGGCTCTGACCTCCCTGCCCCATTCTCCCTGTCTCTGCTCCTTCACATGCTTTTATTTCCCTCCTGGAAAATAATTCTGATTATTTTCAGCTTTCTTGTTACCTATATTATCTATTGAAGAGTAAATTTGCAATCTCTCCATTTATTCTCAACTGGTTTTTTTAATAATCTAAAATAAAACAAAATTATCCTGGTTGGTTTCCCTCTAAACTTCTCCATTAGGTAAAATGAAGCATTTACTTAATTTAAATATGTTGGTACATTTTCATTTAAACAAAACAAAAGTAATGGATTTTGGACCTCTCTGGTGTATTTAAAAGTGTTTTTACAGATTCAGTCTGTTCCAAACCGTGGCTTCAATAACCCATGCAGGGAAAACAGGGTTATCTTAATGTTTCACCACCTAGGAAATGCATTAATAAACACCAAACCCATCAATTAATTTTGTCTGTGTATAAAGATGTGTTTGTATTATCACCAGGAACAAGCAGGCATGTCTTTACAACTTTCCACAACCCCAAAATTTAGGCAGATATTCTTTCTTTTTTGGTTTTCCTTTTAATTTGCAAATCTTGTAATCTAAGACTGAAGCTGACTGAACCAACCTCTAAAGCAGCAGAGAAATATCAGCCAAAAAACACAATGTGTTTCCCATTTCTGTGTCAGGATTGCATCTTTTGGGGGGCTGTGAAAACAACTGTTTTGAAAAGATTATACAGTGAGTCATGGGCTGGTTTGGGTTGGAAGGGGACCCTTAAAGATCATCCAGTCCAACCTCCCTCTGAAACATTTCAGTCATTTCACTAGCTGGAAAAATGGGACTTTTGAAATACAAAAATGTGTGTACCAGAAAATTAGATATGAGGCAAAAGTTCCATCTTGTTGATGAGTATAAAATGGTAACACACAAGAATAGAAAACAAAATCTATTATCAGGAAATTCATCTGGGAATTAATTAATAATGGTAGCAACAAAACTTATTTGGAAATGACAATATTATGGTGTTGAAAACAAGTGAGGGGCTTTTATTTGAGGAAAGCAGAAACTGCCCATAATCTTTGAATTATTTTCCATTAACTGAGGACTACAATTACACAATGAAAATATCTTCAGGGTTTGTTCATTTCTCAGCTTCTAAAACAAGAGTGTGAAGGAAAATTTTTACTAAACCAACATATCCTTTATATATATAAATACACTGTTTGGATAAACACAAAGCAGTATTTGCACCTCTAATTTATAAATAGTGAAACTTACAGGGCAGGGAAGAAAAGCAGAAAAATCACCATAAACTGGATTTTGCAAGTTGGAAATACATGTAGAAAAAAAATTCCCTTCTCTGCCTTATGTGGATTTTCATTCAAACATTTAAGGCAGGTAACATTAATATTTCAATTTACCACAGTAATAACAGAGAAAGGTAAAGATTTGACAGTTCTTCCTTCACACACACAGTGATTAAATTCTTAATTGAAAAAGGTGTGGCACAGAATTAGTCTTACAACTGTAAGAAGATTTACTTCAACTGCTCAGCCATTAAATGGCTGTGTAGAGGATTACTCCTGAAAAGCAAATATTTTCCTGTAGGTAGAGATATAAATCCTGTGCATTGTCTGAATCAAACATAAAATATCTTAAGGGCCTCTTTTATAAGAGCTGTGATACAAGAATTCTGTAGAGAGCACAAAACAGGACTGTAAACTGATTTTTCTAACTCAAGGAAGGAGGTTTAATGTGTGTTTTGCTAACAAACAGTGTGTGGCTACAACAATGAAATGATTGGTATTTGTGATTTATTTGCTGCTTGAAAAATTACTTTTTAAGACACTGAGACTGCTTTAAACACTACACAATAATAATTCTGACCCAGATTAATATCAGAAAAGGTTAATCATAAAGTTGTGCTTCCACTGAGAATAAAATAAACTTTAAATACCTCTTTATTTATTTTATTTTGAGAGTCTCTTTTTTATTCCTTTCCAATAGCTTAAGACTTAGGAAAATATATGTTGACACACTAAAAAAGTAGTTTAAAACCACATCCCAGTGTTATTCCATGAAGAAAAAAGGAACAAAGTTTTAAAGATGTCATCTACTGGGCTTTTCAGATGGCACTACAAATTATATATTCCTTTTATACACAAAGAACATTCTTACCCAGAAGATCCAATGCTTTTGCACACACCAAGCAGAGGCCGCTTCTCAGCAAAATTATCACATTTCTGAGCACCTGAGAAGAGGGAAAACAAAAGAAAAGAAAAATCACTGTGTACTTTTTGTACAGTTTGTCCAGTTCCCAAATTCAGGTTGGGGCCAAATATATCAAATATAACAAAAAACCCACAGCTTGTGCAAGATGAGGGACAGAAATTCAAATTAAGGCAGAGCTGTGAGCACTGAAAGACTGATCTTGACAGAGATGAAAATGAGAAACAACACAAGCAGCAAAACGTGGCTTTGGGAGTGATTTTCTGTTCATCCCACTTGGGGTTGGGGCTCTGTAACCAGTGGTTCTCACTCACTTTTCATTGTTTTTTATGAACTTGTCTGTGCTGAGGCCCTTGGCAGCTCTGCCTGGGGTTCCCAGCTTGTAAAAATGGAACACACCAGTGCCAACCTCGGAGCAGCCCTGCAGCCCCTGTGCCCAGGAAAACAGGAGATGAAATTCAAACCTGATCCAGCTGCTCCAGCAGCAGCAGATTGACACCTTTGAGGAAAGGACCTCCAGGTGCAAACACAGCTCCTACAGCACATCCCATCCACTCCCAGGGGTTTGTGCTGTGCTGGGCCAGCTGTGCCTGCCCTGGATCCTCTCCCACACCAGCCCTGGCACTGGGAATCAGCCCTGCTCGGTCACACCTTCACCCCAGCACTCTTAAAGACATCACACTTCTTAAAATGGGGTTTTAAGAGTTTGGAGAACTTTGCTTTACTGCTGCATAAATAGAAAAAAACTAAAATTTAGTTAAAAAAAAAAAAAATCTCACTTCTGCTTGTAAACAATGTTTAACTGAATTCCAGGGTTTGTTTGTACCCAATTTAAATAATAAAGTAACAACTAAAACCACTACTACTACCTTTCTTTCATTTTCTTTCATCCTTTGGCTTTTTTATTATCTATCTATAGGTCTGCAGGTGTGTGGTGAATAATTGAATTTTACTTTTTTTCTCCATTATACACCAAACCCTTTGATCTCTAAAGAATATTAGTGATACAGTCTGGTCAAAATTTAAATCTTAAATACTGCTGTACAAAACTAAACCATTTATTCAGAAAGGCACAACAATTAACAATATACATTTTGACATAGCAGACTGTTAATTATTAATAACTCAGGTACATGCATTTAATTTGTAACAAACACTGCTGAGTCCTCTCATCTGTACAAGGAAAACTCTTCCCTCCCACACCTTTGGGTATTTATAAAGTCAAAAGGGTCACATCAATAACTCCACCATCAACAATAGCTTTACAAGTAACTCAAACCAGCCAGATGTATTTTCCTTTTATTCCTATTATTTCAATCTCTTTGGTGAGTCAAACCTGTACTGTATGTACTGACCTGTAAATTGATAAATGAAACATAAAAGTCTTCTTAAGAGTCTCAGAACAAATTTGTTTCCTTCAATCCAGGTAACAGATGAATTCCACTTGTTCTGTTCCCAGCACAGGGGTGAAATGCTGACTACCCTCAATTCTCATTTAAGTGCAGCCAGGATTTCACCTGAAGTATTGAACTCTACTTTTTTCCTTCTTTTTTCCTTAGGATGTATTAGACACACAAATTCAGATGTTTCTTTTATGGTCTAGTTTAATGACAAGGAAGGGGAAAGAAGGAGGGAAAATATGAATGGGAGTGCAGGGAATCAAGTGCCCAAAATCAAAAGCAGAGCCAGGTTTAATACCCACAGTACAGATTTGCAGAATTTCAGCAATAGGTGCTTAAACTTCTGATTTCTGCCTGTAATGACTAGAGTCCCTCAATTTTAAAAAATCCATTTTCTACTTCAATACTTTCAGAATGTAAATATTAATAGTGCAGGAAAGGATCATTACTGGGAGGCCTCTGAGGGCATTAAATCAGGTTAATAGCTGTCCCATCCATGAGATTGCACAGAGTGACATGTGTTGGGCTCTGCCACGCTCTAATGGAGGCAGGAGCCTCTCCCAGGTCTGGGGTGGGATTTAATCTCCCAAGTTCTGCTGGATTAATTTTCATTTGTAAAATTGTGTTTATTTGCATGTGCGAGGCGCTGACGTTGCACACACCTGCTGCACACAGTGTTTAACGAAATTGAAATGAAAAACAGCTCTCTAAATCCCCCCAAATACAAAAAGTATTGAAATCCTGTTGCAAAGTCTTTTTCTTAAACTCCTTTTATTCTAAATCCTTTTAACTCTGTCATATAACACTCCAGCATTTATAAAATGCTGGAAATCCTGACAAATCACACAATTAAAGTAATGAAAACTGCCCTTCCTGCCAACAAGGCACCACCTTATCTACAGCTCCATTTAGCTAAATGATAGATTTGATTTTTTAAAAACCTAACTTCAGTTAGTGTGCTTAAAATTAAAAAAAAATAAAATCTCTCTGTGGCTAAATGAAATTTCATACAAATCAACATTTAGAAGTTTATGAAGTCAGAAGGTTACCCACACATGAGCTCAAAGCAGCTTAGGCCCTGTCCTGCTGATGAAACTGTGAATAGAGACCTCGGGGCCTGCTAAGGCCTCTCAATAATGCCAATAAAAACAGGAACAACACCAGCAAAACCAGCACATCTTTATGCAGAATAAAAATGGAACCCAGTGGATGTCACAGGAACTCCAAAGCTGCTCAGAACTCTGGAAATCAAACTGGTTTCCCGTGAGGAGGAAACGTGCTGGATGAATTTCACACTCTGACCTATTTAGCAGTGGGCAGAGACACCATAGATTTTCCTGGTGTGTAATTCCACTGATCAATCCCATTTAATAATGCAGCTCTGCTCCTGCTCCACTAAACCCCTTTCATTTCCATCTTTTCCTTGGAAATCTTGTGGCATTTGTGGTCCTTCCCCACAAAGCAGCACCTGGGAATGGCCCAGGCTGGAATTCCCTCTCAGCCCAGCTGGCTGAAAGTTTCAGGTGCACTGGTCTAAAGCACCAGAAAATAATGAAATAATTATTCCATTTCATTTATGATGGGATGATGGAACATGGGTCAGGCTAAAGCTTCCAAGAAATTGGGATTTTACAGTGTTGCACTCCAGAATTCTTCCCCGCAACATCTCTAAAAGCCTTACTTGGAAAATTCCAGTCTGTAATTTCTGTAATCCACAGACATGACCATTCATTATCCCAAAAAATCCCACAGAACAGAGGGAGAACACCAAAACTCAGACACACACCTGCACAAGCACCCCAAACCTTGCCTGTCCATCGTGCAGGGCCAGCCCCTCCACCACACAGACCCTTTGATTATTTTGGCCTTTGGGGATTTAAAACCACTGAACCACCCAAGTGGCTGAACGTACACAAACCTCACATCTGCCTTCCTTCAGAAAGCAACCTAAATATTAGAGCTCTTTAAGTGTACCTGCACATAAACCTGAGTCAGCTTCTGAGGTTCAAATCTTAATTTTACCAACATCAAAGATGAGAGCAGTGGAGAACAGGGATAAGTCTGCTGCAATATTTCAACTCTCAATGGGTTTTAGTACCTCTAAATTATTTTTATTTCTTTTTTTTATTTGTTTTTTTCCCCCCTTATAAGTCAATTTAAGTGGACAGTCAAATTCACTGAGAGATGCAGGGCTATTATACCATCTTTCTGCAAGCAGCATAATCTAGAAAATGGCAATAAATTAATTCAGCTGGCTGGAGGAATTTATTTTCATAATGCTGAGAAATGGAAATAGGTTTTACACTGATCTAAACTTCACCACACCAGCCTGTCACCCCTTTGAGCAGGAGCTGCCACACACAGAGCTGCTCCTCTGGCTTTCTGAGCTTCTTGATTGATTTTTAAATTTTGCAGCTCTACCTTGATAAATGGGACAGCACAGGGCAAAGCTGTCTTTACATTGTGTTTACACTGGCTTGTAAAATGACCTGGAATAAGTAATAAAATATGGGAGATTGTAGCACTGACTTCCTTCAGAAAGCACCAATATTCTGATTTTGTAGGTGAAAGAACAACAAAGGTAACTGAAATAGGAGTATCATTGCCTCAGCACTGACAGGAAATCCAGCCCCCAGCACACCTGGACACATGGAAAGAACCCTAAAGCCAGCCCAGCACCCAGACCTGGAAGTGAGGAAGAGCCAAGGATGGCTCAGGGCTATTACAGCTCACAATTCCTGTCCCTAAGACTGCCAGAGTCCAGACTGAGATTTCTCACAGTCTAAATATGAGCTCTGCAAGCCCAAAATTTGGTCACAGTGCAAACCCTCAGTCTCCAAAAAGGCCACGTATATTGTAAACTGCACTGCTGAAGGTGGTGGAGGTGTGACCTGACCACAGAGAAGAGTTGATATCTGGGACGTTTAGCATTATTTACAGAAATGCCTCCATTTGTCACGGCCATCTCCTCCAGGCTGCAGAGCAGGACATCAAAGTGATGCTGCAGAGCTGGGCCAGCTCAGGTTGGGGGGCTCAGAGCAGGGCAGGGCTGGGCCAGCTCAGGTTGGGGGGCTCAGAGCAGGGCAGGGCAGGCAGTGCCAGCTCAGGTTGGGGGGCTCAGAGCAGAGCAGAGCTGGGCCAGCTCAGGTTGTGGGGCTCAGAGCAGAGCAGAGCTGGGCCAGTTCAGGTTGTGGGGCTCAGATAGAGCAGAGCTGGGCCAGTTCAGGTTGTGGGGCTCAGATAGAGCAGAGCTGGGCCAGCTCAGGTTGGAGGGCTCAGACAGAGCAGGGCTGGGCCAGCTCAGGTTGGGGGGGCTCAGAGCAGAGCAGGGCTGGGCCAGCTCAGGTTGGGGGGCTCAGAGCAGAGCAGGGCTGGGCCAGCTCAGGTTGGGGGGCTCAGATAGAGCAGAGCTGGGCCAGCTCAGGTTGGGGGGCTCAGAGCAGGGCAGGGCAGGCAGTGCCAGCTCAGGTTGGGGGGCTCAGATAGAGCAGAGCTGGGCCAGCTCAGGTTGGGGGGCTCAGAGCAGAGCAGGGCAGAGCTGGGCCAGCTCAGGTTGGGGGTCTCAGATAGAGCAGAGCTGGGCCAGCTCAGGTTGGGGGGCTCACAGCAGAGCTGGGCCAGCTCAGGTTGGGGGGCTCAGATAGAGCAGAGCTGGGCCAGCTCAGACTGGGGGGCTCAGAGCAGAGCAGAGCTGGGCCAGCTCAGANAGAGCAGAGCTGGGCCAGCTCAGACTGGGGGGCTCAGAGCAGAGCAGAGCTGGGCCAGCTCAGATTGGGGGGCTCAGAGCAGGGCAGGCAGTGCCAGCAGCTCCAGGAACTGGCCCAGCTCCTGACATAACAAACCTGCCCAAGCTCCTGCTGCCAGCAGTACCCAGGACCTGCTGGAGGAGATGCCCTGCATGAAATCACCCCTCTGAAACAAGGCTTCATTATGCCACCAGGCACACCACAGGCAGAGGATCTAACATCAAAAGGCTGCAGTTTTTTAATGAAATAGTTGACAAACTATTAAGTTCTGCTGCTGTAAAGTCACCAAGTTAAAGCCATGAGCTTTCCTTTCACACCTGGGAATGAGCTGCTTATCACCAGCTCAGATCTGTTTCTAGGAACGTGCCAAATCCATCCACCAAGAGACTATTTTCAATAATTCCCTTTCTACAGCTTTACAGTAAAACAGTGTTTGAGCCTGCTGATGGTAATCAGCTTCTCCTTTACAAATTCCTTTTATTTCATGCAGAATCATTAAAGCTCATGAGTTAGTTATCTAAGGCCTCTTCTTACAGCTTTACTTTTATCTGATTCCAGATACTGGTCAATGATACATTCATGTACTTTTAATCAAAGATTTATTTAAAGCAAGCCATGTAAAAAGAGACCAAAACATGTTTTTAAAAGGTTTGGTTTAATTTAATATGAGCTAATTTGAATAGTTTTCTAATGGAACAACTATCATTGTCAGATGCTAAATATATGGAGTTTAGGGACAGAAAGACAATGACTGCTTGAAGGAATTCATGAGTGTGATTTACTTGATTGAAAAATCAAAAACCTGTTTTAATACCAGAAAAAAACAGAACTCCAAGGTTTTTCAGTTAATTTACTTAATTTTCATTTCCACTTCTCTTTCTCTTTTTTTTTTTTCCCTTTGGGAGAGGAAGGGGCACAGACATCCATTACTCAATGACACACATAATAGCAAAAGAGCAGCTCACTGGGAATTATGCAGGGTTCCAGTAAATGGAATAAAGGAACAACAGGCTTGGGAAGTATTTTACTGTAAGTTAGTTAAACCTGTAATAGTTACACAGCCACATATACTTTGTATATTCCTCTCCTCAGGAAATCACCAAAACAATATATCATGTTTCCATTAAACATTCTTCATTTACTTTCTTTGAAATACACAAAATTAGTACAATTTACTATGAATAATTTAAACAATAAGATTTTAGGCTGTAATAAATTAAACAATTAGATTTTAGGCTGTATTATTTTGAGTTAATTAATTAATTCATAAAATATTATTAGAAATTCTAACCCAGCATAATCCCCAAACACCTTGGTCATGTTAGAAATACATTCTTTTTATCCACAGAGTAAAACAACCAATTTAATTTAGACACAAACAGTTATTTCAGAAGTCAACAATTAGATTTTGTTTGGATAGAGCAAAGTAAATTTTTTAGAGTCATTTGATTCTTTATGCACAGCTGCTCAGATTTTGAAACAAGTTCTTCTTGGGGTTAACTCAACTTCTGGAAGAATCCTGTTAAATTAAGCAGCTTGGTTTAGAATTTGATAAAATAGTATTTAAGCAGTGGCAGAGAGGAGCTGCACTCAAGGGAAGATAAAATTTAAACCCCTGAAAGGGTCAAAGTGAGTAAAGTTAATGTAAAATAAGGAGAAATTGAACAAATCAGAAGCCAGTGACACCCCAAAAAACAAACTGTGCTGTCTTGTTAGTTTTACTGGAGTGGAAAAGCAGCCTTTTTAAAAGTTCTGGTGACTGATGATGTATTTAAGTGTGTACTCACTGATCTGAGGAGCTGGGAGGATCCGAGCGGCTCGAACCGGCCCGTGGCGCACCGAGAACAGCTCCTGAGCTTCCCCACTGATCTGCAAATGCCAACAGCAGGGCAAAAAACAGATTTATACTTGCAAAAATAGATGGATTTAATGGCTAAGAAGGTAGGTAGAAAGGCATGGTAGGGAAGTACATTGGTAAGATTCTGCCTGAGCAAGCACTGCCATTTCTCCAATTGAAAATTTTTATTAGAAGTCTTCAATTAACTGTTCATGACCACACAGGTTTTGGAAGAAGCAAGACTTGAAGCTAAAATTCACCAAAATTTATCCCACATTTCACATGGTTCTGAAGGAAAATGCCAGCTCAACAGACATCAATCAAGAGTGGCAAACATGGGTGGAAGAAAATGGGAGAATTTCATATACTGGTTCATTTCAAACTCAGCAGGTGTGAAAACCACGTTTAAAAATAGGTGGTCAAGCTCCTTAAGCCTGTCACTGATGGCAATGTTGAAAAGATTAAACCAGAAGCAGTTAAGATGAATTTCCAGACTTCCTGCAATGGTCACTCAATGTATTTTCATAACTGCCTGGAAATGGATCCGATATGGAACGTCAAACTCCAGGAAAATGGCAAACATTATGAAGCTCATTTCCAGCTAACCAACAACTTAAAACAGATGTAATGAGCCTCAGAACACAGCCAAGGCTGGCATAAAGTTTTGCCAAACAAGCAGCTTACAATATCAGAAGAGAACATGATTTGGAATGAGGTTCTTAGGAATCAATAAACTATAAATTCAAGTGAACTTTTGGAAATGTCATTTTATGGTTGTTTCCATTTCTTTCTGCACTTCAGCTCACACATCCAAAAAGTTAAAATACTCCTACTGTTTGACCAGCAAATCCCAAGTACAGTACTCCAGGCTCTCAGCTTACATCCACTCTTGCCTGGTTATTTATTATCACTGCTCTAGGTCATGGGGGAGAATGAAACCCACCCCACAGAGCACAATTATAAATAAAATTACTTTGAAAATGCCATTTACTACAGAGCTAAGCCACCATTCTGCATACAGGGAACTACTGCTTCTCCCTGTTAAGCCTGGAATTGCACACGAGCTACACAAATGTGGGGAAATAATATTTTAAACCATTTCAGCCCAGCATTTTATCAATTAAAGTCACTGTTAATGACACCATCAGCAATGAACTCACTGAAGGTTTGCTGATGGCTTTTAACTGATCATGAGCTTGGAGTGCAGTGGAGGTGGGAGGGAAAAAAGCCTCTGGATGAAAACATCTGTATCCAGAAAAAACAGCTCAGGAAAATGTAGAGCACAGCTAAGCAGAAAATGAGGAAAATTAAAGAGGGACAGAGTAATAAACAGATTTTAAAAATTAAGACAGCAGCACATTTTCTGTCCATTGGAACACGGCAGCTCTATGAAAAGGGAAAGGAGGAAATGGAAAAGAAGAAAAACAGAAGGTTTGGGAATTATTATTATTGGCAATTAAAGATTTTTTCCCCCAAATCCTGAAAATGCTGTTTCACACGTGTATGCACATCTCTGGCTAGGAATGAAAACAAGAGGGAAAGGAACCAGCACAACAAAGGTACAGAAGGAGTGATTCCCATAAAATATCCCAGCCCAGCTCAGACACCTCCTTCTCCTTTTTAACCCTGCCAGCACATCAGCCCCAGCTCCAATCTACTTCAAACAAAGTTCCAGTCCCCCAAGGAAGACACAGAGAGGGCCAAACCTTCTTAACTCAGGTTCTGCTCTTAAATATCCTGAACTCCAGGAGAATGTTTATCCAGCCTGGGGTGCCAAGACCTGGTAGAGTTTAATCTTGAGACTTGCAAAGAAAAGCTTGAAATGTCCAAATAGAAACGAAGTTTATTTGTACTGAAGCATTTAACATAGAAATCCCAGCCCAGTTCTTCTCATGCATATAATGCAGTAACTATTGAATCATTTATATTCATTATTTAAAGATAATTTATTATTTTCTGTTGGGGGGAAATTACAGAAAGTAAGGTTAAATGGAGTAAAAAAAGGCACAGGATCCAACAGTCACTAAAATGAGATTACAGGTATTTAGCCCCTGTTTTGAGACCACTGTAGGTTAACAGGTCCTCTGCTCAGTCCCTGCAGCATTCTAAATCATGGAATGATTTGGGTTCAGCCTCCACAGCTCAAGTGCTGAGCACTTGCTGACTCCTGGGAGCTAAAACAGAGAAAATTTTAAGATACACCCTTACTGGAGGCTTTGTAATGAAAATTCAAGATGCCACCCAAACACCAGCATCTGGCTTGTAAAGGAAATTCAAATTCGCTAACAGGCACAAAATTCAGTTTCAAAAAAGCTGGATGTGACACTACAACACTGATCACATTAAAACACTAACATTTAATCTAGCACAGCTTCATAAAATAACAGCTTTTTCTAAGGATTTAAGCTGTGTGTCCTTAACTGTTCTGCTGAGACAGGGACTCATGGAAGACATTGCATGTTGTGTCTGCCATGAATTAGTAAGAGCTTGGTTGTTCCTTGGTTTGCTTGGCACTGAAAAATGCATTAGGGCTTCGAGTTCAAGATTTTCTTTGAATTCCAATTAACTTCCTCCAAACAGCAGCACCACCAGAAGCTTCTGCTGTTTGCAGTCTTATAAAAGCCTGAACGAACTGTGGTTAATACTAATACTAATAGTAATACTAATACTAATACCCTTCATTTATCTATGGATAAAAGTTTATTGCAGACCCAATCTGCCTGCAGGCTCCTCCTTCAGGGGACAGAGATTGCATGGCCTGAATCTCTGAATTCCCTGTGGGTGGGACACTTTTCCCACCAGGAACTCAAGTGGGACCAGGAACCACGCTCTGAGGGGACAACAGCTCAGCTGTGGGCTGGCAACTCTCAGCCAAAGGCTCCACATCCCATTACCAGTCCCTGGAGCTCCACAGTCTCACATGCACAGACAAAATATAAATAGAGCTCATGAATTGAAAACAGAGCTCTAAATTCTTCAAAAAGCACCTGTGAGAAACGAGGCTGTGGCTGCCATTTTGGATTGGATCCAGCTAAGTAGCAAGTCCCCGTGGCAGCTCTCAGAGCTCTTAAAGGTTTTTCTTTCCCATTCCAAAAGCCAAGAGTATTTCCAAACAGGTTTCAAGAATTGGATATTAAGCTGTAAAAGCAGATTCAGGTACTCGTTGTAGGGAAGAGGGAATCCAAAATGATGGCTCCAAGCTGGTCTGGTAGAACATCTCAGCTTTCCCAAAACCTGAGATCAACCACAGCCCCCAGACCTACAGGGAAGGCTGGAAGTAAAGGATTCAAATCACCCAAAAAAAGTCTTGATTAAAGGAGGAAGAAGAATCTTCTCCTCCACTTAAGACATCTCAAGCTACTGCTTAAAACATGACAGCCCAGGAATCTGCAGGGCTGGTTTTGACAGCATAGCTCTATTGTTTGGAGCACACCAGTCTGCACCCATAAAAAAAAACTGAACAAAGGAAGTTTTGTTCACACCGAGGATAAGTAAGAGTTTCCAACCAGAGAAAATAGTTTTCACATGGTGAAAAAGAACCTAAAAAAAAAAAAAAAGTCAAACATACACCAAAGTGAAACGAAATTGAGTTTGGAACTCAATGTTAGAACCACTGGGCAAATCTAGAAGTCGTTTTTAAATATTCAGATGTATATTTTAAACATGAAGATATCATGATATGATGTTATAATATGAAGATAAGCAATTGATAGATACCACCACCAAATATTGCTGTATATGGGTTAATGGCAACTTCCAGCCACGCTGCTGCTGAGAAATAAGAAAGGATTGGAAGAAAATGAACAATTTTTATCATTTTTGTTTAGAAATTCACTCAGCTTTTCCATTCAGACCAGATCCCTGTAATTATCTGGAGACTGTAAGAATTTAAATGCTCAAGGAATGTTACTCTAGTGACTGGATTGAGGATGAAGCAGCACCTAGTACTTTAAATCATGGCAGTGCTAATAGAATCAGAAGTTTTGTAAAACCACATTTGTTGTACACTGGTGCCTCTTCAGTTTAAAAACCCCAAAGCCTCAGCAAATGATCTGCATAGATGTTTTGCAAAGTCCTCAGACAATTTTCAGGGTCACCAGGTCAGGTCATTACTCCATTTTTCTGAGTGGTACTTGCAGGTGGTTTCCTCTAGAAAGAGGTCTGGACAGAGGAAGGATTGCAGCTTGGGATGTGATAAGTTTCTTTTTTCATTGTAACAAGAACCATTCCATTAAGATGATTTTTCTACTTCTAAAACTCCCAGCCTACAATGAAAAAAAAAAAAAAAAAAAGCAGCCAACATGCATTCCCTGAACAGGAACATCTAGAACAGATACTTGGAAACCACATCAGGCAGAAACCAGATCCAGTTGTCTCTGAAACATGAAACTGGGAGCAAGGGAAAAAACAAATTCCAAACAAAACACAAAACTCCACTGCACCATTATCAAACAGGAACTCCTAGTGTATTCCCAGATTCCTCCCCACTCAGCCAGGAGTATTTTAAGTCCACTTTTAACCTTCCCACCCCCATCTGAGAGCAGAGATCAAAGCCAAGCCCTTTGGATGAACACCTTGTGCTGCACTTCCAAGGCCAGGCTCCCTCAAACACCACCCCAAGCCCTTTGAAGCCGCCCTAATGGCATCTCCCATTTTGCAAATCACATTTTTGTAGTCCAAAGATCTTCCTCGGAGGAGATGTCAACGTGAAAGCACTCTCAGCCTGCCCAGAGACACAGCAGCGAGGTGTGGGCAAGGCCATGTAACACCATTAGCAGGAGTGTGGGCTTAGGAGCTGTCATAAACACTTCATAATCACTCACACACAACCCCTGCTGCCTGCAACACGTTATTAAGTGCTGAATAGAGGGCCAATTGTAGGAATAAAAAAGCACAATGCTACAGATAATGACTTTCCTGAGGAGATTTGCACATAAATGTCAGATTGTTGCTTTTGCAGATTAAGCTGGAGAATGCAGGGTTGGGGTTTTTGGGTTTTTTTTTTTTCCTTAGCTGGAATAACATTGCTTAATTACATGCTAAATAGTCAGCTTTCCAAGAAGGAAGGTTTGTGTAATAGCAATGGACACAAAAAAGTGTTGCCAAATAAGCTCTTAAATATTAATTCAATCACATAACTGCCAGGTTTTATTGTGCTCAGGCTGAGCAAGGGGGGGAAATGCAAAGGAGAAGCAACAATGTGAAAAACCCCCTCCAGTTTCAGTAAAACCCCCTCCAGTTTCAGTAAAACCCCCTCCAGCTTTAGTAAAACCCCCTCCAGTTTCAGAAAAACCCCCTCCAGTTTATGCTCCCTCCAAATTTGTTGGGTATACAAACCCCTGCTCTGGAAAGGTATTTAAAACTGATGTTAAAGATTATTATTCTGTGAAAATCTCCACTAACAGAGGAACCATTCCAACACTGAACTAACCCAAAGTGTCCAGGTCCAAGCTGCACCTCCCTGGCTGTGCTCTCAGAATTTCACAGAATCTACAAATAAAGGGCTGGCAAAATGATGCAATATCCCTGAAGGTGGAGGGTAAAATATCACCACATTTGGCATTTTCTCCATTTCACTGCACTTCTCTCTGCTCATACTTCTGCAAAGGTTGAACAACACTAAAAGCAGCTGTCCTGCAACTTCATTTTTTGTTAGTTTTCCTGAAATAGCAAATACTATCAATAGCTAGGAATTATGAAGATGTGAAATATATTGGGAGGAAAAAAAAAGACAGCCTAGCTGTACGGTCCTACTAGAAAAAAGGCAAAATCAGGTATTCCATGGCCTGGAATCGGACACAAGGAGGGGGGAAAAAAATAAAATAAAGAGAAAAAGGGAAAAAAATCCATCCGTGGCAACACATCTCCCTTTTTTAGCAGAAAACACAGGTTTATTGGGATGATAACTATTCAGCTGTATAAAACAGGGTGTTTTGTGAGGATTCTTGAGCTGAAGCCGATGTGATACTCAGGGTATGTTAATGAATTAATTAAGGGATTGATGGGGCTGCGGTGCCGCTCTTAGCTCGGTGTCCCAGCGCCACCGCGTGGGCGCGAGAGAAATTCCCCGCTTTGGCTGAAATGGTCCCGAGTTTCAGTTCAAGTTCCTGAATTTTCATAAACAGCTACAAAATACTGAAATTTAGCGAAGTGTGTTAGGTCTCATTCCTTCAAAACCTCATCAGATTTTTTATTTCCTCATTCCAGCTAATGAATGCAATCAAAGAGATAATAAGATGCAATCAAGTGGGGGAAAAGCTCTACCACACCCATAAAACTCAATTTAACTGCACTGTTGCTATAGAAATTATTTTCTAAAATACTGGTATAAAAACACATGTCCTACATAGCTAACCAAAAAGTTGTAAAATGTACACATTTCTTTAAAAAAAAGTGTATTTTAAAAAGGGAAAGAACTCCATTCTCTATTTTATTCTGAAGTACAAAGTGTGAGCAATTTTGCTTTTTTAAACTCAGAATTTTATGACCTACTGTATTCAACTTTAGTCTCTCGTTTTGAAAAATCTGGGGCAAATTCCCAGATTTTCCTTCCCAAATGAAGCCCACGTGCCCCAGAAACCACTCTGCAGCACAAACCAGGGGGTGGGGATGACAGCCTGAAATCAAACCCACATGCACACAGAGCCCTTCGTAAAATTAAAATTGCAAATCATGTCCATGACAAACATGTGATTGTAAAATACTATTAATACTGTCATACTTGAGTTCCTGGGACAAACAAATCCCAGGGATTTGTTGGGAGGCTCTTGATGTTTTTCCACCCTTACTCCTTTCTGTTAAAAAGCAAAATCTGGGGGGGCTACAAACTATTCCAGAATGGCAAACACTGCTCCCAGTGTGAGTCTGGAAATGGACTTAGCAGGAATAATGTGTGAAAAGCCCTCAAGAATCTGCAGGTACATGAACTGAAGTGTTTGAGATGTGCTCAGGATTATCTGAAGATAAGCACATTACACACAATCCATACAACACTGATGGGAAGCGTTGGCGCTTTCCACTCCAATGGGAAAAACTCAAGGTAAAATATTAAAGTTATAATATAATATTGACAAAGAAAATGAGAAGGAGGGGGGCAGGTGAGCTCTGTACTCACAGGTATGCTCCAGACTTGCATCCCATCGCTGTATCCAATCATCAGCAGCAACGGGGGCTCGTTCCCAGTGCTGTGGATCTCATGGAATTCCATATTCCTGGATGTATCTGAATAAGATTCCAACAGCAAAGCCATTATCAGACATCAGGATCAAGCTCTCAGCAACATTAAACACCATTAGATGGTGTTTCCTCAATTGTTGGAACTAATTTCCTCTTAGAGCTAAGAGCCACCAAAGTGCTTTACATTTTCATGCTGGAACAATACTGAAATATATTCTTTCATGTAAACAGCACTGTTAAAGTTTCACAAAAAGAAAGCTTTTCAATTTAAAATGATGGAGAAATATGGTGATTGATTCCTCATTCAGACCTGAGCTCTTCCACCTGTTTATCCCTGCCCCCTTTTCATTAAAGGAAGGTTAGGGATGGAGTGAGAGAGAACCTAAATCAGGGTTATTAGAATTAGAAATTACCTATAATCTCTACATGGCTCTATGGCATCTTTGGCCAGTTAAGGTTTGCTTGCTTGTGGGTTTGTTTTCCTTTTATTTTTAAAAAAATCTCAGGCATTCCCTTTTTAGGTTCATACAACAAAACTCTTTAGAATATTCTTCAGAATCCTTCACGTTATGTTTAAATTTATTTTATGCAGCCTGTTCTGATTGGGCCTGAAAACAACCTCTTCCACCACCCCAAATAAACCTCTGATGCTTCCATGCTTTTAGGGAGCTTTGTTCATTCTCTCATGGTTATAAAAGTCATTTAAGAGGGGTTTTACTCAAGACAATTATAATGTTTGTTACAGAGAAAGCTGGCTGGAACTACTGCACATAGACCCAAAACTCCCAAGAAAAAGTGAGAGAAAATGAAGCCATACCATTTAAATCTGCATTTTCAAATCTGACCCAGACAATTTTCTCTTTTTCTTCTGGAGGGGTTCCACTGTAGGCCTGGGCAAAAAGCAAAATGGTTGAAATAAGAAAGATTAAGAGTGTTTTTTCTCCTCCTGTAAGAAGGAATTTAATTTAAAACAACAAACATGATTCATGGATCTTGTTGTCACCAGTATTCACACAACACAACCATGCTGAGCATCACTCACTGATGGAGGAATGACAAAGTATTTATAACAATAAATCTTCTGTGGCAGGTAAGAAATGCCATGTGCCTTAGAGTGAGTTAATAAAATTAAACACAGTGGCTTCTACAATCTTTAACTTCAGCAGTGTTGGAGGTTCTCACATGAGGTGTTTTATCATTAAAATTCTCTTTAATTCACTTAAAAGCTTTGCAAGCCAGACTGAGGAAAGAAAGAGACCTTTACTACACAGTTTATATTACTGACACCTTTCAGTTCTGTTTGTGACAACTTTAATGCAGCCATTTAAAAGAGAATAAACTGCAATTCCAGGAGAACAGATCCATGTTTCAGTCCTGTGTTCTACTGATTCCCATAAAAAGATGAGATACAAAAAGAAACTGTGGAGTGAGACTTGCAGTGTTTCCAAACTGGAGGTTTTACAGTCCTCAGGAGAAGCTGTGGTAGCAGGAACATGAGCACCAGCAGAAATACCATCACTTCCAAATGAATTATACCAAAATACTGAGCACTATTTGGGATTAAATATGAACACATCTTGTATAATCACTTTATACATGCCAGAAAAGCAATAACTTGAACTAAAAATACAAATGTAAAAAATGAATGTGGGGTTTACTTTTCAAAACAAATCACATTCCACGCTTCCAAGGCAAGCTGATTTGTAAAATAAAACACAGACTGTATCCTTTAACCAGAGAGGGGGAATAGCAGGCTGTGGAATGCAGCAATATCTTCATTGAAACTTTAAATATATTTAATTTTTGAGTCCAAAAAGTATTTCACAAATTGGTATTACTGAGGGCATTGGGTTTTTTTACTATTACAGAATAAATGCACTGGGAATTCCTAAGAGGAAATTCATGAGGAAACAAGACACTAAGTAACCAAGATAATCCCTGGAATCAGAATTAGGATCATTTCTGGAAGCTACAATCAGCTGCAGTGCTCCTCCACCATGGATTACAGCTTTCCCAAAGAGTAAAACAAAATTAGTTCTCTCTGCTACTGGGAGGCCCCTGGGCAACCAGGAAGGGACCATTCCAGTGCCATATTTATTATATATAAATGCACTAAAATATATAAGTATACATTAAAAAATATTTATCTATTTATTAGATGAAATAATAAATTCACAAAGCATTGTGAGTATTCCTGACACTGCTTTCTGTGCACTGAAAAAAAAAGTAGTTTTAAAAGATCCATGCCCTACCTGTGGCACAACATCTTGGAGGAAGTTAACAACACTTTCCATGTATGACTGTTCCCTGGAAAAAAGAAAGAGAATTTCAGCCAAAAGAGTTCAGAAATGGTCATGAATATATTAAATTAGATCAGCAAATGGAAGCATGGGCCACCTTTAGCACATAGGAGAATACTGAGCATGCAATGCAGGCACTTCATTTTACTGCTGAAGTCTGATAATGTGAACTGTGGCCTGTAAGTAATGAAACAACTAAGTAAGAGTAATAAAAGTCCCTAAAAAAGCCAAATGATACCTGCTGATGGAATAACTGCTTGGGGGGAAAGTATAAAATCTAAATTCAAGGAATAAGCCATGTTCTCCACATCAGAGGGGCCTGGGGTGGTACAGGGATTTGGAAATGATTCCTCGGGATTTTTCTATTTGATTTGGCTCTTACAACATGAAAATGAGGATTTAAACAACAACTGGAGCTCTGCTGGTGGCACAAAGAAACTTCCAGAGCTCCAGTGCATGATGCACAATGCCAGAGTACATGGCAGTGCTCAGGAGCAGAGGATGGAACAAAACCCTCCCAAGAGTAGCAAGGAGAGGTATTTTCAGATCAGATTTTATAGCTTGGGAAGCTTATTCCTCCTTGGAATTTCATTAGCAGCACGGATTGGGGATGGTTTACAGTGCAAGATACATTTGTTGGGGCAGATTTAAAGCAATGCTCTGAGCAGCCTCTCCCTGCAGGAGCAGTGAGGCCCTTGTGCAACTGCTGAGTAACCACAGCGTGGGCTGAGTGCAGCACACAGATGGTGCTGAGACCGTGCACAAAGTTGGTGCTTTGTGCCCTGAGGAACACTTGAAACACACTGGCAACAAGAGCTACCTTCAGAAAGTCTCAGATTATTTAAGAAAAGCCTTCAGGTTTTCTTTAGGCAACAGTTTTGGCAGCTCCAAAATTAACTTTTCTGCTGTTGTAATTTTTCCTGTGCTAACTGAAGATTTCTCATAGCAACAAAGGAGAACTGTAAATTAGGAACTCTGGATGGCCAAAGGTGCTTTTTTCTGAAGCTGTGCAAGATTGTTGTAATAAAACCAGGAGCGTTTAGCACTGAAAAATGAAAAATGAAGCACTCTGGGGAATTTAGGAGCACACACAATTACACAGAAGATACTTGAACCCAAACACTGCAACACCTCTTTGAAAACAGAGATGAATCTAAACTAGGAAGTTTTACATTCCAGAAAGTCTATTCCAGCCCATGACCAAACCAGCAATCCCAGCATTTCTGCATCCCAGATTGTCCCACTCAGCTTTAGGCTGAGGCCTTACAAACAGCCTGTGGTTTCTCCTGTGTTGATTCTTCTCTGATTTATGTAGGTCACCCAAGCTGCCCCTGCACACCTTTATTAAAATGCCTGGCCACAGGTAGAGTATTAAACACAGCATCTGAAGGTGTCCTGGGAATGCCAACCAGCCAGAGTCATGCTGCCTTCATGGGTCAGCTCATGGAATGCACTTCTTTCCCCTCTCCCCAAGCGCATTTTGAACCAAAATTGATGTTTGCAAGGTGTTCTACTCAGACTCCCAGACTCAGACTGTTCTAAACCTCTCCTGAAGTTGAAAAAAGTTCCAGGGAGATGTCTTTAAAGTGGTTAAAAAAAAAACATAACCCACAAAAGAAGCCCAATCTTCCTTTAATAATGATGTAGAAATGTAACATGAGCAGCAGAATGCTGCTGAGTGCTCAGCACACACAGATTCATCAAAAACAGTGACATTTTTGAGGCACAAACAGATACCTCAAGAACAAAACACCATGTTTAAGTAAAAAAAAAATCAGATAATCATCTTCTTACAGTGTTTTTCTATTATATTTTTAAAACATATTTTGAAGAAAACATTGTTAAAGAGGAAATGTTGAGGAAATTTGCCACATTAAAAAATGGCTGCAAGACAGAGCTCTAACACAACTTTCTGTGTTACAACAATCAGTTTCTTGTGCTCTTCAATAGAAATGGAAGTAAATTTTGTTTCTGGAAATACAAAGTTATCTCCAAGGGCACAGTAACACCTCCTGAGGTAGACATTTCCATATGGTGTCATTTTGTAGCAACATAAGCATCCCAAGGAAGAAAGAAAAATTGCTACAAAACTCCTTTAACAAAGAAAAGACCATAAATCTTCTAGGCTGTCTTGCAGCCAAAAAGCTCTTTTGCCATGACAGCATTCCCATTAGAACACAGTGAAAATCAGGATGCCCAGGCACAAAATGTGTCTGTAAGGTGCTCTGACCAGAAGGATGGAGTTTCTTCCTTTTTTCTTGGTTTTATTATTTTAAGTAAAATTTAAAAAAAAAAATAAATTCACAATTCTCCTTCCTGGAGGACTTTAATGACAAGTTTTGCATGTTTTAATATATCCACTCCTGGGACAAGGTGTTTAAAAGAGCAGCAAGAAAGGATCACACGTGGCACATCCCTCCGGCCTAAGGAAAAAGTTTGCATCACATTTCTACATTGCAATGTCTGTACAGCAAAATGGTGCAAACAACAACAAAACTTTGCAGTGATTAGCTTTTAAATATACAACTTTGGTGTGCAATTGCAAAGGATCCCATTTAGGGAGACAGAAATGCCATGTGTTGACTTTATTGGACAACGCTCAACGCGACAAAACTGCAGCGTCAACACAAGCTGGCCTTGGGGGGAAAAAACCCAAACCAGCTCAGCCTGGGGTCTTCTACAAGAAAATCAACCCCTTTTCAGTAAGGGCTGTTCTTCTAGAAGGTTCTTACGTGGCAGCTTGAGGGCGAACCACCACTCCTCCAGTGCAGCGACTGGGGCGGCGCGGGGACTCTGTCGCCATCGTTCCTGGGCACACACCTGCAACAAACACACCACTTTGACTACAACTTCCACAGGATTACTTATCACACGGGCTCTTGGTGAATTCTTCAAGGTGGTAAGAAAGAAACTTCACTTACACAGACCTGCAGGCCTCTTTATAGCACTATTTTTAATGAGAAAAAGAAAACCACGCACCAAGCGGGCAACTTCTTGAATCACTACAGCTCCTGGAATGTTTGTGAAAACAAAAAAACAAACCCCACAGACCTGCATGATAAAGTGGAAAATTATCTCAAACTGTACTAGATGATCTTTAAGGAGCCCTCCAATGCAAACCATTCTATGATTCCAAGATTAAAGATAGTGGTACAGGTAGACAGTTGTCATCACCATTACACAAACCCACTATTTACTGCTGTCTCAGAAAATAATTATATAAAAATAACGTGCAAAGGCAATTGCAGCGTACTGTACTCTTGAAAATATGGGTTACATTGCAGCTCACACGTTTTACTGCTTTATGTCAGCTTTTTGTGCCATCTTCAAGCTTTCCTTCACGCTTCTGTTCTCCAGGGGAAAATTCTGTGTAGCATTCCTAAAGGCAGAAAGCACTTGAGGAGCACCACAGATCCCAGCCAGCTCTTCAGGGAACTCCCTCAGCTGCTCTGTTGGATCCCCCCACCCCAAACTTGTTCACAAAGTAAAAGAAAAAGCCGAATCTCCAACGTGGTATCAGTTATCAGCATCATTTCACGTCACACCACACTTGGCAAGAGCCAGCTCATTAAGGGAGGCGGGATAACCACTCAGAAATTAGTAGCAAAATAATGATTAATTAACAAAACGTTCGGCAACACAACAGCAGCCTGACACACACGCCCAGGAACCCTGAAAGGCGAAATGTCACGGAAGGGATGAAATCACCCCACGGATACCTGAGCCTGCCGTGCCCTAAGTGCCAACACCTTGGGCCACCCCACCCCGAGGGGAAGGGAGCACCGGGACAGATTTTAGCTCCTGATCTGGGCCTCGGCACAGCCGCGCCTCAGCTCGGGGCACCTGCGGAGCCGCCACGGCGGGGCCGAGGGGCCGGGACCGCCCGACCCCTCCGGAGCCCCGACAGCGGCCGGGCCGGCCTGGGCACCCTCGGCCGCCGCTATTGAGCAACTGCACACCCAAACACCGCGACCTGCCCGGCCTCTCTCCCGCCGCCGCCCGGTGAGCGGGTCCGCGGCCTCCCGGAGCGCGCCCACCCCGCCGGCCGCTCCTCGCTTCACATCCCGCGCCCTCCGGCCGCAGATGTCGGGGGTCTCCCAGGCCTCACGGGCGGGCCTGCCAT